>NW_020957695.1:9029-10843 GCF_003031625.1 Empidonax traillii | reverse complement strand
TCTCAAAACAGCAGAGTAGAGGGGCAAAGTCATCTCCGTTGACCTGCTGGCCACACTGCTTTTGATGCAGCCCAGGATACAGTTGGTTTTCTAATCTGCAAGCACACATTGCTCGCTCATGTTGAGGTTTTTGTCAATGATCACCCCAAGTCCTTCTCCATGGCACTACTCAGTCACTTCTCTGACTAACCTGTATTTATCCCTGAGATTGCTCGGATACAGGTGTAGCTTCTCGCACATCTGAAAAAAAAAGCTTGCACTGTGAAGAAGGAGTTGCTTTTAAAGATCTTCTGGAAGCATCACAATCAAACATCCAAAGCCAAAACTGCAAGGAGAAATAGTAATCAAAAGAGATAGAAAACTATATATGCTATACTTTAATCATAAAATGATACATACACTCCTACAGTAGAATTAGAAAGAATAGCTATAAAATATATTTTGCAGCTGGATAGAGTCCATTCTTCTATCTTGTGTTCTTTTTTGGTTGTTGATATTCAGAATATTAAAAAAATATTCAAAAATGCAGGTACAGTGGCAAAACAGGAGGAGACTTGAGGTTTGGAGTAAGAGAAGCCAAACAAGTGGATAAAAGAAAGTAAAGGGAAAACAAGGATAAAGAAAACAGCAGGAGATGGAAAGAGCAGTAGAGTATCTGGGCTCCCTTTAATTCACACCATTCTAGAAGGTGTTTAGGCCCCTGAGGGAAATAGTAAAAGGGATTCATTATAACAGGTATAGCTTATTAATCTAGCCTTGGAAGAAAAAATGATTTTTCTTAAAGAGGAAGGAAAAAGTGGTTTACAAAAATTTATCTCCATGGAATACAACTCACACATGGAAATTATTGCTGCAGGCTATTCTATTGGAAAATTGTGCATGGTAGAAAACAATATTCTGTAAAAAAGGTAAGTTTTTCAGCTTAGTCTGGTATAGATAATGCTGCAATAGTTACCTGTGTCTGTCTTCATAAAGTGAAGTATCTAGTAATCATCAGCTACATTTTTGAAGGGAATTGGTCTGTGATATCCTGTAACAACATTATATATGAAATATTTATGTTTCACCTATCCAGAGCATTCCTCCACTAGGGGAATAGAATAAGAGGCTTAGAGGAACCTGGGACAGTAGCAGTAGTGGTGTCTTTGCACTTTTATTCTTTGTTTACCTTTGAATCATAGCATCATAAAATGGTTTGGGTTTGAAGGGACCTAAAGTTCCAACCTGCTTCCTATGGACAGGGACACCCTCCACTAGACCATGCCCAAAGCCCCATGCAGCCTGGCCTGGAACACTTTAATGGATATGGCATCCACAGCTTCTCTGGGCAACCTGCTCCAGTGTCTGGGAATCTCAATTGCAGAAATTGGTGGTTTTCATATATGAAAAGCTTAATTATTTGTGTGCTGAACTTTCACTGTTCAGGCTATCCAAGGCTGTTAATATCCCCTAAATTTAAGCATATATGTATAGAAATCTAGTCTGAAGAATTTCTGATTGTCCCACTAGTCAGTGGAAGAAGATAGGCAGAGTGCTTATTCAGTCCTAAAATTGGTGGCGAAAATACAAGTGATGCCTTTCAAGAGATGCCCTAGTTTCTCTGGGACTATAGGAAGAACTATAAGCCAATTACAAAATCACAGAATCACAGAATGGGCAAGGGTGAAAGGGATCACAGTGGGTCTTGTGGTCCAAATCCCTGCTCCAACAGGGTCATCCTAGAGCACATCCAAACAGTTCTTGAATATCTCCAGGCAGGGAGACTCCACAACCTCTCTGGGCAACCTGTTCCAGTGCACGGTCACCTGTACAGT
>NW_020957695.1:0-8168 GCF_003031625.1 Empidonax traillii | reverse complement strand
GAACAGGCCCAGCTCCTTAGCATATCTTTGTAAGTGAGATGCTCCAGTTCCCTAATCATCTGCACTGCCCTCCTTTGGACCCAGGAGCTCCATGTCTCTCTTGTACTGAAGAGTCCAGAACTGGACACAGCACACCAGAGTGTCCTCACCAGGTCTGAATAGAGGGGTAGGATCACCTCCCTTGACCTGATGGCTACGCTTTTCCTAATGCACCCCAGGACACCATTGGCCTTCTTGGCCACAACGACACACCCCTGTGTCATGGACAGCTTGTTGTCCACCAGGCCCCCAGGTCCTTATCCGCAGAGCTGCTTTCCAGCAGGTCAGTCCCCAGCTTGTAGTGGTGCAGGGGATTATTCTTCCACAGGTGCAGGACCCTGCACTGGCCTTTGTTGAACTTCATATGGTTCTTCTCCTCCTTGACCACAGGAAAGTCTTCCTTACAACATTCCTTTACCCTTGTACCTCAGTAAGAGATTCCTGAGAGCTGTTCTTATCAGTGAAGAGCAGTGCAAAGAAGGCAGCCCAAAACTCTGCCTTCCCTGAATTCTCTGTTACCAGGGTCCCCCCTACATTTAGGAATTAGTTTTTCTTTTGTTATTGATGAATTTGAAAAATACAAGTTTTGAAGTTTTCTGGTCAAGTTGTCCTTGCCATCCTTGGCCAGATTTAATCCCAGATGGGCCTTGGCCTACCTTGCCTTGTTTCTACTTACTCTGACGACCTCTGCATACTCATTTGAAGTGGTCTGACCCTGCATCCATCTCCTATGCGTTTTTTGCTTACTCCTCAGTAATGACAGGAGTTCTTTATTCATCCACACAGGTGTCTTGCCCCCTTTGCCCAATTTCTTACTAATCAGGATGCAAGATTCTTGAACCTGGAGGAAGCGATCCTTGGATATCAATCAGGTCTCTTGGACTCCTCTTCCCTGCAGGGCCTGCTCCCATGGGATTCTTTGAGGAAGAAGTAAATTAGATTAAATTTAGGTTTAATTGAATCTCCAATTAAATGGAGAATAATCACTCCTTTAAGGTCTCATCCTCCTCAATCACTGAATTTAGTTTGAGGTATTATATTATATATAATATTATGTACCTATACATAATGTATATAATTTTATGTATATAACATAATGTAGATTTTATATAGCAGCTCCATGTCAAGAGAACTCCAGCACCAGCACAGTGACATTTCACCTAGTGTATAAAAATCAGTGCAGGGAGATTCGGATGTTGAGATCGAAGAAGCTACTCCATGTGTGTGTGCACATGTGCATGTGCATATGTGCACCAACATCTGCTCGACTTCTATGCAGAAAACATGAATTTACTGTTTTCCTTGCAAGGATATTTAGTTGAAGACAGTTTTTTCTTGTTTTTCACCATGATTTTAACAGCACGGTAATTCAGATTAGTATGGGGCAAGGAGTATTGCAGCATCTGCAATTCATATAATGATAATGTCAAATGGATGACTTGTCCGTGGTGCTATGTCCTAATGCAGGTAGCAGCTGAGGCACTCAATAGATACATTGTTTCCAGAAATTGATCCTGCTTCTGCCTGAGTGCCTAAATGTGCTGGTGCAGTTTTTTGGTTGCACCTGTGAGCACGAATATAATGATTATGATAATGAGGCTTGCTGCCTTTCCACAGAGCCAAGCCCTTAACTAATCTGCTGAAGATACAGTCAACTAATGCTTCTGAAGAGTGCTTAATATTCTAGGCACTTTAGATGACCCTTATTCCATGCACCTCTGAACATACTGTCCAATAGGATTAGTTAATAGGAAGAGAGATATATAAAAAGGACAGAGGGAAAAATTTGAAATTTAACCCTTTCACAGTTTGAATGTAGATCTATCCATGGATTAAAACTGGTCATTTCTTAAAAAAAACAAAACAAAACAAAACAAAGCAAAAAAAAAAACTGAAAAAAAACCAACCAAAACCAACCAACCAACCAACAAAAAAATTCAAACAAATTAACCAAAAAAACACCCAACAACAACAACCAAAAACCCCAACAAATTAAAAATAGTCAAAAACTTTATTAAGCAGAATAGTAATTGTAACCATGTCTCTGTTTCTCTCAGGAAAACGAGAAATGTTGTACTGACTTAAATACTTTACTCTTTCTCAAGGATAACATGGAGAGGAATCTTCATTGTTTTTTAGTTAAGCAACCTCCACTGAGGACCACAAACCCACAAAAAAAAAAAAAAAAAAAAAAAAAAAAAAAAAAAAAAAAAAAAAAAAAAAAAAAAAAAAAAAAAACAAAAAAAACCCTTCAAAATCTTTTAGGAATTTGATTTATTTGTATGAAAGACAAAAAAGCATGATGAAAACAGCAGCACATGAGTGCATTGCACCACCAGGAGAGGGGTTAATGTATGTGCAGAATAAGATCTGAAGTGGCCTCAGCTGAGTCATCTTACTGATACACTCAAAAAAATGGCTTTTAACGCTTTTTGAGACAATTTTTGCTCAACTTTAGCTTTAGCTTTCCTCAGCTTTGTAAGACACTTAAGCAATTAGAGATAATAAAAAATATGCTTGCCTTCCTTGGAAATGTGTTTCTGTTTTTACTTGCAAGAGCCTCTACACACTTAACTCCTCTTGAAAATCACAGTGGGTACATATCTGCATATTTTCATACTCAGATACTTGTGTGAACCCACATAGTAACTGAATTTTCCTAAACTGAAGGAACTTTCTTTTAAAAGGGCAGAATACAAGTATCGAGTGCTCAGCTTGAATCATTAGTTACTTTTATTAGCTATCTAATCTAGATCCTCCTGCTCTTTTCTGCCTTCTAACTTAGTATTTAAAAATTTCTAAGCAACTATTGCTGATTTTTAGGAAATCAGGTTACTACATTAGTCGTGATCCTTTGAAGATTTAATTGTAGTATACCAGGAAATCTTTGCCACATGTACATATTTCTATAAATGACAGTTGTACGCAGGTAACTTGTAAGATCCCACAGTAGTTTTTCATCTGATGGAAAAGAAGACCTTTGTAAGTTCTGATCTTTATGACTACTGACTCAGGAGCCAAGCAAGCATCTTGTACTTGCTGAGTTAAACTAATTTTTATGGTCTTAACATTTAAGAGATTCTTCTGTGTGACCCATTAAAAAGACTTTTCTGATATTTAAGAGTAACAGAAAGAGATCACATAAAGAGCGCTTAGCAGTCTTGATGTACCACTGTGGGGTAACCCAGGCTGGATTTCAAGAGTGCCATCATTGTGTTTATAGCTAACTGGTTTGTGGAGGATTACAAATTATAAACACTCTATGAAATAGTTTTAATTTACACATTCATTTACGGAAACATACTCAGAAGCGATCGTGTTGTAGTTTCCAAGAGACGTTTTCTAATTCGACCACTTTTTTTGTTAAAAATGTGATGTATCAAAATCTGTATCAACTTTGGCTAAGAAACGGTAGCTTTAGCCCTAAATATTTTCGTATTCAATGATAATAAATTAGGAAGTTTTATGTTTCTGTGGCAATTGTTAATGCCTTTGAATATGTTGTGTTACACAGTTTAGTGTTACACCGTGCATTAGTTTTGTTAAATACTTGCATTAATGTCTTAGTTTTATTCTTTTTCCACATAAAATCTGATGTTTTGCTTTTTAACAGATAAACTTCCACTCATTTCTGTGAATAAATGTTTCATGTATTGAAATATGCTGTCATTTTCATAATTCTGGTGACATTAACATCACTTCTTCTGACAATTTATTTCAGAAAGCAGCTTGAAAGAGATGACTTTCCACTAAACAATTTTTTTTGTAGAATTGTGAAATAAACTTATTGCAAGAATTTCTCTGCTTGTCTGATGATAGCAACTAAGTCAATATGAGTCACATGAGAAAAAAAACCCGGTTTATAATTCTCAAGGATAATGGCCTGAAACTCTGGAGACAGACATTTT
The DNA here is from genome assembly GCF_003031625.1 of Empidonax traillii. NCBI lineage: Eukaryota > Metazoa > Chordata > Aves > Passeriformes > Tyrannidae > Empidonax > Empidonax traillii. The sequence continues at coordinate 4,221 of NW_020957695.1, read as the reverse complement.
CCCTTTTAGCATGTAGTTATATTTATAATAGTTTTGGAACAGTAGTTTTTTGAAGTTTTTGAAGACCTTGCCCAGAACCCTGATAATTATACATGCTAATTTTTCGGTAGGTCTTAGAAGAAAATTCCAAAGATCTTGAAGAAAAACAATTTTGTGCTAATAATTAGAAAGTATAAATAGAAATTATCACCTGGTGATAGGTCTTCCAGTCTGATTTTGTTCATGAAAATATAAAGAAACTGTTCAAGCCTGGACTCAGTTAATAAAAATGACTAAATATGTGGCTCATCCAAAAAAAAAAAAAAAAAAAAAAAAAAAAAAAAAAAAAAAAAAGAAAAAGAAAAGGGAAATTAAATTTTTTATTACACCAGTAGATGGCAACGTAATATATTTCATTTTCTGGAAGACATTCTAGTAATTTTAAAAAACTAAGGTAGACTACAAAATAAACCTTGCAAACATTAAATGTATTAAACTTGATGAATGTAACTCTTATATTTTGAAATATGTCAATAGGTAATTACATCTGAAAGTTTGTGTTTCCAGAAATATTTTGCGGATACTAGATCCTGATATTAATGAAATTAATGCCTTTATCTGTAAATTGGTAGAAAACATGAACGAATAAATTGTGCAAGTAAACTCAATGGTCTAGGGAAGCCTCAGCTAAGAGTGAACTGTCTGTCTGTCTTCAAAGGCTTCAAGCAAACTTAAAATATGCATTTAATGAGGCCAAATGAGAATTGACCTATCTGACAACAGAGCAAATAATCCATACATTCAGATGTGGCACTTTTAAGGAGTGATCTGGGATTTAGAGAGGATAATCAAATAAACACGAGCCTTCAGAATAGCTCTGTCACCAGGAGGGCTAAAACCCCGTGCTACAGAAACTTGGGTCTATAAGTTCACCTTTTCTGTGAGTGCAGACATGAGAAACAGCTCAGCTGATATTAGGACAGCCTGTAACAATAAAAAGTGAAAAAAATAAACTGGATCATAACTCACATCACCCATGGATCAGCAAGAACCCCAACACCAACATTCATGGAACCTCTCAGCCACCACCTTCCCTTCCCCAGTGTTGAGGAGCGCAGGTGACCTTTCTGGTCTCACCAGGATGAGGTGGGTTCCTTTGGGAGCCCCTGCCCAGAGTGAGCCAGGACCAGAAAAACACCTGCCAAAGCCAGCCAGCTGACCTCTAGCATTGCATGGGCAAAAGATGCATTGTTCTCTCCTTGTTAAACTTTCCTCTTTTTCCAAGAAAATTCAAGGGCATTTTCTGAAACTATGGAAATAATTTTTGAATCTTTTTCAATCATACTTTTATGTGCAGCCCACTAAAGATACCACGTTTTGGTAATTTCCAATAAAAGAAGATAGAACTAGAAAGCCTTTAATACCTCTGTATTTAGTGATGATGTGCTTGAAATACAGTTGCTGTGCTCATTTTTTTGGCGATTGCAGTGCAAGGAGAGAATATTGCTACATAGAAGATCCAAAAGGATGGTTAAAGGACTGGGAAACAAGCGTTTTCATCAAGGATTAAGAAAAGATTGAATTAGAACATGTAATATTATCTCAGAGTAAAATTACCTATAGGCATCTGATAGCAGTGTCTTAAAACAACTTTGGCAATAGATACTTGTAACAGCAGAATGAGATATTGCAAAGCTTGGTAACTGGGTGAAGAAGAACCTAGAGAAATTCATAAATGTGCAAAAAGGAAGGTATCAAAAAATCTCTGATCAGTTGCATTCTGTTATTCGTCACTGAAATTATTCAAATAGAGGTAATTTATCCCTAAAAGATATGTGTTCTAGTTCAAAATATGTTACAGTATATACATTGAATTTCATCTTATGAAAGGTAATATTATACTGTGGCTTTATCAGTTAAGTCAACAAGATTTCCAAGATATCTCAACTGGAATTGGTTAGGGTCTATTCAGAAAGTAAACTATATTACAAAGGAAGGATGGAACCAAATAAAAGGTATTTTGCTTTCTAATTTATATACTGCATATTTGTATCCTAACTTCTGTCTTCGGTTCTCCAGCTGTTTGATATTGCTTTGGGCTTGTACAGTACTTAACATGAAAGCACTGACGTTTGCCCCATTTAGACCCACTAAACACTCCTCTGAAGGTAGTAGGTGACTGTTCAGTCTAATCTGTTGAATGACAGCTTTGGCACAATAAATTTATTTTATTGATAAATAACCCTCTTGAGCAATAGTCATCCCTATGCTGAAACCATATAGGGCAATTCACCAATTAATATACTTATAAATGTATAAATAAATATATCTTTATTTTAATCTTATTTGGGCATTATTCTTATCATTGCAGGTGTCATCAATTAAGGAAGTTAAATTCTATTTTCAAAAGTCCTTTACACTCTTATCCTCAAAGGAATTTAAGACTCCAAGAGTCATTAATATGACAGGGATATAATGCAGTAATTACCACTATTTAGTAAACAAAATACTATATATCACTGCTGATAATATGACTGGGCCATCTGAATCACTCAGGCAACATCAAGTATATAGAAACTGTGATACTAAACTCTGTTTCTCAAATAATAACAAATGTTTACACATGTACTGCCTGATTGTCCAGTAACAGTAGCTTGTCATTAAATTATTTGTCAAACTGTAGAAAATTTTAGAATTCTATAAAGCTCATGAACTTTGTTTACTAAAACTCAAAGATATGATCCATGTCAATACTATAAAGAAATGTCTGTGTAATCTATTGAAGAACCATATTTTTTACTTACTCTAAAAAAACAGTGTTCATAATTATCAAATCTCCAGTTGGACAGATGTGCAGTGTAATATTCTTATTTCTTTCATGTAGGAATTAAATCCACTTCTAAGTAACTTATCTTCTCAGTCCTGCTTATGAATAACAAACAGCAAAGATCATCCTCTGAAGTTCTTATTTACTAGATTTGCATTTTGAGTATACTTCATAGCACTGCAGAAAAAAGCGCCTGAGGACCATAGGGGAGACCTTGTCATTCATAACCTCATTAGATCTATCATTAAAAGACACCTTAATTAGCTTGTAGAAAAATAAAGGAACAAATAAAAAAGTGCTGGTACTGTCAATTGGATTGTTGTTGTTATTAGAAGTACTTTCAGAGAGAGAATAACATCACCATAAGAGAAGCAGTTTCACTGCTGATTTTGAATCCTGTGGGTGCATGCTGTTACCATCACCTTACAGAGGGTGTGTGCGTCAACCATAACCCTTTGCCAGAGTGTTTCTCTGATAAAACAACTATCCAGAGAACAGAGAAAGTAAATTGTTATTCATATAAAATTGTGCATGGTTCCAAGGCAAGGAGAAACTCAGTATGTTCAGTTAACATGTCAGTGCTTCTGCCCTTGATTCCACAAACTTCCATTCAGGTCTCTGGATTTAGAGTTTGTGGGGAGGCCATTTAGTCCAGTAATGTTGTTTTGGAATGATAGGATTAATGATTAATGGTGGTCTGAGACTGACAGCTCCCTTACTGCAAAATTTTTGAGGTTTCAGTAGTTTTGTTCATACTACATCAGCATGAAAGGAAAGCCTTCAGATGTTTTACAAACTAATAAAAAAAATGAACCACAGCGATGACTCTATTTATGATCAAAAGTCTCTTTTTTTCATGCAAGTTTTCTTCTTTCCCCTGGGAACAGATTAGAGACTGTGTGCTGAACTGCAAAAATGTTTTCCAATAAATGTGTTACCATGACAAAAATAAAATTTTCTGAAAATGTTTTGCATGTTCACTTGAAGAATTAAACAATAGACCAAGGTGCTTTAATAGCACAGAGCCCCAGATGTGTCATAACTGTAATTAGCTGATACATAAGGCCATACATGGAATTTGGCTCTCAGATTATGCTTATAATGACTTCATAGGTAAAATTGTATCAAATAAATCTCTCTTTTTGGACTACCAACAGCATTCAAGACTTCTATAATTAATTTTCAAAATACTCAGAAGTAAAAACCTCAAATGGGATCTCTCAAACTCTGTTTGGAGATATTCACCTGAAAACATTTCACTTAGAACCATTATATTTGCCATGTGTTTCTTCTTCGTCATCATCTTCCTTAAAATAGCCTGCTTTTGTTGAAAGTTTCTGCTTTCTAGGTTTCTGGTGTCGTGATTTAACCCCAGATGTCAATTAAGAACCATGGAGTTGCTCACTCACATTTCA
>NW_020957694.1:30672-33352 GCF_003031625.1 Empidonax traillii | reverse complement strand
GAAGGTTTGGGGTCTGTGTTTGGCCGCATTAGGAGGGAGAACAGTCAGTGGTGAGCCCATCCTCCCCATTCCAGCTGCTGCAGCCTGGCTGGCAGCAGGGCCAGAGGTTTCTGCAGGGCCACCAGGGAGGGGATCCGGGAGAGGTTCCCAAGTTGGAAGCCAGAGGAGAACGTGGGAAGTGTGAGAGGGGGGTGGGGAGGAGAGCAAACAGCAATTCAGACAAAAGGAAGTTGTTGGTGCGAGTGAATGGCCTTTTGGGTGATATTGATAAATATCTGCTGCTGCTCAGGCAGCCTCAGTCATTCTCCTCCTGATCCCGTTCCCTTTTGCCTTTCTGCTGTTGCCTGGAAAACACGAGTGGAATCCGGGAGGACAAGAGGCCTCTCCTCATTGTGGAGCAGCCCCGGTGCTGGGCATTGTCCCCTGGCCCAGGCAGCTCCTGTCAGCCTTTGTGTGCTGCAAGAAAAATGTTCCTCCTTCTCCTGCAGATGAGGTTTGGAGCTGGGGAGGCTGCTTTGTGTGCAGAGCAGAGCAGCTCCCACCCAGGGACTGCTGGGCCGTGGCACCTCTGGCTGCCTGAGCTGGGGGGCTGCAAGGGGAGCTGCATTTTCTGAACGTGTTTTGTTTCAAACTCGGAGCAGGGCAGGGCCTTTGCTGCCAGCAATGAAAACCAGATCGCTGGAGGGGTTGTGTTTAACAGCTGGAAATGGAGCCAATTCTCCTCTGGAGCAGGAGCAGGGCTTGGAACATCAGGAGAGTCACGGAGCCCTGGGCAGAGCCATTGGGATCTCGCTGAGCTCTGTCCTTCACTCCATCACTGATGATTAAATCACTGAGTAAATTAATTAATTAAATTCTAAAGATTGATTTTGAGGACATTCTTGGAGCAGAACTGAAATGTAGGAAAATACCCTCCTGGATGCACAGGGTAGTGCAAGAATGAGACACTGAGCTCTGCCAGTCACAGTTCCTGTGGGCAGGAGTGACACAATCCTGCTTCTTCACTGCCTCTTTTTTTTTTTTTTTTGCTTAGTAATTAATCAGACAAAAATGTATGGAAAATGGAAGATGCTGTAACTGTTTGAATATCTCTTTATGTTTTTTTTTTCTTTTCCAGGCATCTCTTAACAAGCTAAAAGTGACAGAACCATGGCTCAGTTTCCAACACCTTTTGGGGGTAAGTGCTTTCTACTGTTTGAATTATTCCCATATGCAAAAACCGAGCATAAATGTGTCCCTTTGTGAGTGTTTTCTCCCTGGGGTGTTTGTGGGGAGTGTGTCTCTCTGAGCTGGTGGTTTCTGTGGGCTCTGCTGGTTTCAGGCACATCCCAGCAATGGCAGAGTGGGCAGGATCCCCGTCCTGCATCGATCCCCCCCAGCCCCACAGTGTGTCCCTGCAGGGCACAGCCAGCCCCTGGCAGGAGGGCAGCACCTCCCTCTGCTCCACTTGTGCCTGAGAAGAGGATTTGCTTTTCCTCTGAGGGAGGATTCCTGGGCTTTTTAATTGCTGAGAAGCCCAGCAGATGCCTTTGGATGTGACCACTGGCAGTTTCTGTCCTTGCTGTCCCACAGCCCTGTTTAGATGTGAACAGAAGTGACGCATTTTTACCTTTCCATTTTTCCCAGCGAAGTTGTAGCACCTGGAATTGCAATGAAAAATCCAGGATGGGCCCTGACAGTGCAACAGGGACATTATTTTTGCAGTTCACATGAAACCAAACAATTACAGAGTGGCTTGGGTTGGGAGGGACCTCAAAGCCCATCCAGCCCCACCCCCTGCCATGGGCAGGGACACCTTCCACCAGCTCAGGGTGCTCCAAGCCCCGTCCAACCTGGCCTGGGACACTTCCAGGGATCCAGGGGCAGCCACAGCATCTCTGTCCAACCTGTGCTAGGGCCTGCCCACCCTCCCAGCCAGCAATTCCTTCCTAATATCTCACCTAAATTTCCCCTCTTTCACTTCGAATCCATCACTCCTTGTCCTGTCACTGCAGTTCCTGATCCAGAGCCCTGCTCTGGCTTCCTTGGGGGCCCCCTCAGATACTGGGGACACAATTTTATTTCAATTTTGCAACTGATCTGCAGAAAGATTATGAAGATACATTTCAGTTTAACTGGTCTGGTTCCACTTGGAGGTTGCATCTCTTTGGGGCTTTTCTCTGGGCAAGGTTGGATGGGATATTGGGAAGGAATTGCTGGCTGGGAGGGTGGGCAGGCCCTGGCACAGGTTGGGCAGAGAAGCTGTGGCTGCCCCTGGATCCCTGGAAGTGTCCAGGTTGGCCAGGTTGGAGCAAGCTGTGCTGATGGAAGGTGTCCCTGATTTCAGTTTGTTCTTTCTCTTGTTCCTGACCTGGGTGTGCTCTGGGAGGCAAAGGATCCCCCAGCCCGGGCTGTTCTCAGAGATGCAGAGTGAGATGAGATAATTACACTCAGAATAAAAAAGAGGGTGTTTTATAGATGATGTTTCTTACTGACATTCCTGCCTCTCTTTTGCACCAGGCAACCTGGATATCTGGGCTATTACTGTGGAGGAGAGAGCAAAACATGATCAGCAGTTCCACAGCCTGAAACCAACAGCTGGATTTATCACTGGTAAAGAAGGAGTTTTCATTCCAATTCCATTTAATTAAATCTTAACTGGTGAGCTGAAATGTGTGCAGAGTTTCCTGGGAGACATATG
>NW_020957694.1:27460-29848 GCF_003031625.1 Empidonax traillii | reverse complement strand
AACCTGGATATCTGGGCTATTACTGTGGAGGAGAGAGCAAAACATGATCAGCAGTTCCACAGCCTGAAACCAACAGCTGGATTTATCACTGGTAAAGAAGGAGTTTTCATTCCAATTCCATTTAATTAAATCTTAACTGGTGAGCTGAAATGTGTGCAGAGTTTCCTGGGAGACATATGGGCATGAGAACTAAAAAAAATTGATCAGATATTTCTCATTTTATATCCCACTTTTCATGTGCCTTCTGATGTTTTCTGCCATTTTCTCTTCCCTCTCCCTATATTTTCATGGACACCACTAATTACTTTGGTTTCAAAGGCAGCAGGAGGCCTCCTCTTTGGTTTCCTGCTGCATTTGATTTCCTTTAGTGCTGTGTAAATGGACATCACAGTCACAGAGGGTGGGGCTGGGAGGGACCTCCAAGCCCACCCAGTGTCACCCCTGCCATGGGCAGGGACACCTTCCACCAGCACAGGGTGCTCCAACCTGGCCTGGGACACTTGCAGGGATCCAGGGGCAGCCACAGCTTCTCTGCCCAACCTGTGCCAGGGCCTGCCCACCCTCCCAGCCAGCAATTCCTTCCCAATATCCCATCTATCCCTGCCCTCTGGCAGTGGGAAGCCATTCCCCTTGTCCTGTCCCTCCAGCCCTTGTCCCCAGTCCCTCTCCAGTGATGCTCAGTTGAAATTAAAGATACAGAAGTGCGTTGCTTTCCTGCTCTCTGATCCATCAAGAAGATTTTCAGAGTGACAAATCAGGATCACATCCTCAATGGAATTTCCTCACATCCACTCTCACCTGGGTGTCCAACTCCATGGTTTCTGTTCCTGGCCCATGACAGATATGGTACAAAATCCTACCAGGTCGATTGACCTCCTTTGATGATTTCTCCTGTTTCTGATTTGTTTGCAACTTTCCTTTGCAGGCCACAGCATGCCCCAGTGCCCAATCCCTCTGTCACTGTTTTGCTATCCGTACTTTCCATGGGTAGTTGGGAAATGGCTTTGAAATACAGCATTACTTACTTTGTTAGTGGCCTATCACTTTATTTGATTTTACTTACCACTTTGTTTGGTTTGTGCTGTCTGACTGGCACTGCACTTCCAAAGAATCCAGGATAGACTTTGTGTTGGTACAGCTTTCCCTGGAAGGAGAACTTTCCTTGTTTTCACAAGGTATCTGATTCCACATGACTGGGGACTGGGAGTCCCCCTGAGTGCCCATTCCCAGGTGACTCTGAGTGGTGCTGCCTGTTGGAAACATGTGGTGGGTTTACAAATCCCCAAATATGTTTCAGTCTCACACTCTGTTATGTAAGTGTGGCATTAACTATTTATGGTTTTCAACCTGTTGCTCCTCTTACAGATATTTTTGACTCCTGATTTCCCCTCCCCTCTGCCAGGTATTTATAGATGTCCTATTTATTTTCCAGGTGATCAAGCCAGGAACTTTTTTTTTCAGTCTGGGTTACCTCAGCCAGTGTTAGCACAGATATGGTGAGTATGGGGTGGGGTGGGACAAGGGCAGCCCCAGCAGAGTGGCATTTACTGGGACAGACTGGGACAGGGACTGTGGGGGGTGGGAATGCACCCAAATCCACTTGGATTCCCCAGGGCTGGGGCCAGTGCTGTCTGATGTCTGTACTGATGGTCTGGATGAGGGGTCAAAGGCACCCTCAGCTCCTGGATGACACAGATTGGGTGGGAGTTGATGCTGCGGGGCAGGAGGGCTCTGCACAGGGATCTGGACAGGCTGGATCCAAGGATGGACAGGCTGGATCCTGGGATGGACAGGCTGGGTCCTGGGATGGACAGGCTGGGTCCTGGGATGGACAGGCTGGATCCTGGGATGGACAGGCTGGGTCCTGGGATGGACAGGCTGGATCCGGGGATGGACAGGCTGGATCTGGGCACAGACAGGCTGGATCCAAGGATGGACAGGCTGGATCCTGGGATGGACAGGCTGGATCTGGGCACGGACAGGCTGGATCCTGGGATGGACAGGCTGGATCTGGGCACGGACAGGCCAGCACTGTGGGGGACGCATCAAGGCCCAGTGCTGGGTCCTGCCCTTGGGTCACACCATCCCCCTGGAACAGTCCAGGCTGGGGAAGGGGTGGCAGGAAAGCTGGAAAAGGCCCTGGGGCTGCTGGTGAGAGCAGCTGGACACGAGCCCAGCTGGGCCCAGGGCACCTGCTTTGGATGAGGAATATTTTGGGCACAGCCCAGGGCAGGGATTGTCCCCTGTGCTGGCACTGCTGAGGGACCCCCAGGGCTGTGTCCAGTTCTGGAACCTCCTGGAAGAGACACTGAGGGGCTGGAGCGTGTGCAGGGAAGGGAAGGGAGCTGGGAAGGGGCTGGAGCAGCAGGAGGGGCTGAGGGAGCTGGG
>NW_020957694.1:23012-27010 GCF_003031625.1 Empidonax traillii | reverse complement strand
GTCGGGCTCTGCTCCCAGGGAACAGGGACAGGAGGAGAGGGAACGGCCTCCAGCTGGGCCAGGGGAGGCTCAGGTTGGCCAGGAGGAGGAATTTGTTGCTGGAAAGGGTGGTGAGGCCTTGGCAGGGGCTGCCCAGGGAGGTGGTGGAGTCCCTGTGTCTGGGAGTGTCCCAGAAGTGTCTGGATGTGGCCCTTGGGGACACGGATTAGGGGTGACTGTGGTGGTGCTGGGGTGGCACTGGGTGATCCTGGAGGGCTCTGCCAGCCCTGATGAGTGTGGGGCTCTGTGGTGTCACTGATCTCCCGGGTGCTTTCCAGAGGCAGAGCAGAGTGCTGGGCTGAGCGTTGTGGTGCCCAGCTCTGCCCCTGGCAGCAGGGAGCCTTTGCAAAGGGCATTTGTAAATGTGGCACTTTCAAACCCCCACTTCTGACTGAATCCTTCCAGCTTTATTGAAACTGCACCAATACAACTGCTGAGCACAGTGATCAGTGTTAAAAATGTTCTGATGGGAGGGCCTGGGCGAGACTAGATTTGTTACAGAGGCTCAGACTGGCAGGGACTGTCTGGAGGCACAGCCTGCCAGCTCACAAGTGTCCCCCCTCCCTGGGCAGCTCAGCAGATGAAGATGTGCAGCCCTGTGTGTGGCACAGCAGGAGTGTCTCCACACTGCCAGGTTCTCCTGCAGCACTGGAGGTGTTTCTGCTCCACACTGACCTGCCAGACTCAGACCTGTGCCAGGACACAGGGAAGGGCTTCCACTGCCAGAGGGCAGGGATAGATGGGATATTGGGAAGGAATTGCTGGCTGGGAGGGTGGGCAGGCCCTGGCACAGGTTGGGCAGAGAAGCTGTGGCTGCCCCTGGATCCCTGGAAGTGTCCAAGGAGAAATATTTTTTCCCCTTTGGAAACCTGCATGCCCAGATTCACATGGCTTTTAAATAAAGGGCTTCTTTTCTTTTCTAATTATCTTCATCTTACAAATATCAAAGCTGGTCTGGTTTTCTTATTTGCTGAAGACTCAGTGAAAGTTCAGAAGTCCCTTTGGAACTCCTCTGCCCTCTGAACGAAACAAGGAAAGAAGTTCTGTATAAACAAGACATCCTTTCTCCAAAAATCTTCAGAGACATTGCCTTTACAGGGGTGTTCACAGCACTGAACAGTTGTAAATAGTCTGACTGAGGATCTCTTCCTCTCTGAATTATTCAGTTTTCCAGGCTCTTGAGAGGAAGGGAATCATTCCACTCCCTCTGGAGTTGTCATAGAGACAAGACCTGAACTTGCACATTTTTGTTAATGAAGCTGAACTAAAACTTACTCAAGCTGCCTTTGTAAATCATAAAGCAGCATTTTAGCATTCCCTTCTCTCTGTCTCTTTTTTGAATCAACTCTGAATGAAGAGAAGTAACTGTTGAAGTCACAATCTGTGTATAGATCCAGGAGTACTTGAGAGGGGCAGTTCTGGACTAATGAGCCCAAAATGTCAGAGAGATATGAGCTGCATAAAACTGCTTCTCCATCAGCATTTACTGCTGGGATAGATGGGTTTGGGGGTTGTAGATGGCGTTTGGTTGTTAGAGGGAGAGAAGGGGAGGTACAGGAGTCCTTAAGGAAGGAAAGTTGCTGTTCTGAGTTGGAGCAACTTGTAAAACTCCTGAATTAATTTTCTGATCCAAGAAATCACAGAATCCCAATCCCAGGAGGGTTTGGGTTGGAAGGGGCAGTAAAGCCGATCCAGTGGCACCCCTGCCATGGGCAGGGACACCTTCCACCAGCACAGGGTGCTCCAAGCCCCGTCCAGCCTGGCCTGGGACACTTCCAGGGATGGGGAGCCCACGTGGAAGTGTCTGTCTGTGTCTGTATGTTGTGTTTTGGAAGAGTTTTCCTGTTCTTAGTTATTCTGCTTATTTTAAATAATTCATTGTGATAATCTGATAAAAGCCTGGCCTCTGTTTCCTAAAGGATTCCTTGGAGCTGGATGGACACACAGGGAATATATCTGGAACATACCTGATAAATCTGTCATTTCTGCTGTTAACAGAAGCTTTTCTAAAGCTTTTCCAGTCCTTAAAAACAGAAGCTCCCTGGTTTTTAGCACTGAGAATTCCTGTGTCCCTTCTGCTTATTCCTTTCAGATAAAATAAGTCTCTGGCACCTCAGTGGAGCAAATGAGTGGGAGTATTATGGTCTGTGCTGACACCTTCTGCACTGATGTACCCTTTACCAGCCTTGGGCTCCTCCCAGCTAGTGATCAATTAAGAGGCCTCTAATTATGCTTTGGGCTGGGCCTGGGAGGTGACTGTGCCTGAGCAGCAATAATCTGCCTTTCTTCAGAGCCCTGGGGAATGGGGGCCTCCAAAAGCCCCTTCTGGGTGTCCCATCCCTCTGGAATGACAGGACTGCAGTAATGCCACGGTTTGTCCAGGCATTTGGATTTATTTATTTGCCCAGGACAGAGCAAAGCCATTGGGGACTTCGCTGTTTCTGACACCTGCTTCCCTCCCACCCTTCCCCACTTGGTGTCCAGCTGGGCCCCACACTGGTGGGATCCCCACCCAGATCCACGGCGTGGCTGATGGCACAGACCTCAGTTCTCCTCTCCATTTGGGGCTGAGTTTTATAATAAAGCACAGCATGAGGTTGTGTGAGCCAGGATGGGAGTGCAATGCTAAACAAATCCAGATTTGTTACAGGGAGATTTCCTTCTTCTGACACTGGGCTGTTTTCGTGGAGAGGTGGTTTGTGTGTTAATTGTAAGCATATTTGAGGGGAGAACCGCACATGCTCGGTTTCTGTGCCTCAGAAATGCAAAAATAATCAAGTTGACTTTGCATTCTGGAGGAAAGGTGAGAGAAAGGAGCAGGGAAAGATCTGCAGGGGAAGGATTTGTCAGCCCCTGAGCCCTGGGATGGTGCTGAGCCCTTGTCATTAGAGACAAACTTGGGGCTGGTCTCTATAGAATCTGATAAATATTTAGTCAGGGTTTAATCCATTTACTGCCCTGCTCTGGATCCGGCCAGACCTTAAACCAAACCAATTTAAGGGCACCACATTATTCCAAATGTCCTTGGCAGCAGAGCAGTGGAATGAGGAGCTGTTTGCTGCATCCTGGTGATGATTGTTCTGCACAAGCTGAGTCTGACCCCGAGTTCTGTGATTAGGAATGAAAATCTGTCCTATTTTTGCATGAAGATTTTGTCAGAAGGTGGTTCTTGTTAGGGTATGAATTCTGGGGTTTGCACAGAATCCTTTGCAGTGCAGCCTGTGCTGTAATTTCAGCAGCGACACTGGTGCTGTAAATGAGTGCACAGAAGGTCAGATGTTGAATGAGGAGCTACTGATGGTTCTGTGAACTGGAGTTCAGTGAAAGCAATGAACCTGGTGCACATCAGAGCATCTGATCACCGGCCAGCTGGTGCTCCTCATACAGAGTGCAGACACTTGCTGTGTCCCAGCAGGACATTGGGCCTGCAGAGTGGAGGTTCCCACAGAGTGATCTTTGCTCTTCCTGCACTGTCGTGGCCATGGGTGGAACCCACTGAGGGCTCTGCCTGTGCTTGTGCTGGGAAAGGTTTATATCTTATAAATTATTAATTTCCAGGTGTAAAAGCTACTGAGGTTGAACAGATAAGCTGATTATGTGACAGGCTGGGAGAGCTGGGGGGGCTCACCTGGAGAAGAGAAGGATCCAGGGAGAGCTGAGAGCCCCTTGCAGGGCCTAAAGGGGCTCCAGGAGAGCTGGAGAGGGACTGGGGACAAGGGATGGAGGGACAGGACACAGGGAATGGCTTCCCACTGCCAGAGGGCAGGGATAGATGGGAGATTGGGAAGGAATTGCTGGCTGGGAGGGTGGGCAGGCCCTGGCACAGGTTGGGCAGAGAAGCTGTGGCTGCCCCTGGATCCCTGGAAGTGTCCCAGGCCAGGTTGGACGGGGCTTGGAGCAGCCTGGGCTGGTGGAAGGTGTCCCTGCCCATGGCAGGGATGATCTCTAAGGCCCCTCCC
>NW_020957694.1:19022-22991 GCF_003031625.1 Empidonax traillii | reverse complement strand
AAGGGAGCTGGGAAGGGGCTGGAGCAGCAGGAGGGGCTGAGGGAGCTGGGGGGGCTCAGCCTGGAGAAAAGGAGGCTCAGGGGGGACCTTCTGGCTCTGCAATCCCTGCCAGGAGGGGGGAGCCGGGGGGGGTCGGGCTCTGCTCCCAGGGAACAGGGACAGGAGGAGAGGGAACGGCCTCCAGCTGTGCCAGGGGAGGCTCAGGTTGGCCAGGAGGAGGAATTTGTTGCTGGAAAGGGTGGTGAGGCCTTGGCAGGAGCTGCCCAGGGAGGTGGTGGAGTCCCTGTGTGTGGGAGTGTCCCAGAAGTGTCTGGATGTGGCCCTTGGGGACACGGATTAGGGGTGACTGTGGTGGCACTGGGGTGGCACTGGGTGATCCTGGAGGGCTCTGCCAGCCCTGATGACTGTGGGGCTCTGTGGTGTCACTGATCTCCCGGGTGCTTTCCAGAGGCAGAGCAGAGTGCTGGGCTGAGCGTTGTGGTGCCCAGCTCTGCCCCTGGCAGCAGGGAGCTTTTGCAAAGGGCATTTGTAAATGTGGCACTTTCAAACCCCCACTTCTGACTGAATCCTTCCAGCTTTATTGAAACTGCACCAATACAACTGCTGAGCACAGTGATCAGTGTTGAAAATGTTCTGATGGGAGGGCCTGGGCAAGACTAGATTTGCAGAGGCTCAGACTGGCAGGGACTGTCTGGAGGCACAGCCTGCCAGCTCACGAGTGTCCCCCCTCCCTGGGCAGCTCAGCAGATGAAGATGTGCAGCCCTGTGTGTGGCACAGCAGGAGTGTCTCCACACTGCCAGGTTCTCCTGCAGCACTGGAGGTGTTTCTGCTCCACACTGACCTGCCAGACTCAGACCTGTGCCAGGACACAGGGAAGGGCTTCCACTGCCAGGGGGCAGGGATAGATCGGATATTGGAAGGAATTGCTGGCTGGGAGGGCAGTGAGGCCCTGGCACAGGTTGCCCAGAGAAGCTGTGGCTGCCCCTGGATCCCTGGAAGTGTCCAAGGAGAAATATTTTTTCCCCTTTGGAAACCTGCATGCCCAGATTCACATGGCTTTTAAATAAAGGGCTTCTTTTCTTTTCTAATTATCTTCATCTTACAAATATCAAAGCTGGTCTGGTTTTCTTATTTGCTGAAGACTCAGTGAAAGTTCAGAAGTCCCTTTGGAACTTCTCTGGCCTCTGAACGAAACAAGGAAAGAAGTTCTGTATAAACAAGACATCCTTTCTCCAAAAATCTTCAGAGACATTGCCTTTACAGGGGTGTTCACAGCACTGAACAGTTGTAAATAGTCTGACTGAGGATCTCTTCCTCTCTGAATTATTCAGTTTTCCAGGCTCTTGAGAGGAAGGGAATCATTCCACTCCCTCTGGAGTTGTCATAGAGACAAGACCTGAACTTGCACATTTTTGTTAATGAAGCTGAACTAAAACTTTCTCAAGCTGCCTTTGTAAATCATAAAGCAGCATTTTAGCATTCCCTTCTCTCTGTCTCTTTTTTGAATCAACTCTGAATTAAGAGAAGTAACTGTTGAAGTCACAATCTGTGTATAGATCCAGGAGTACTTGAGAGGGGCAGTTCTGGACTAATAAGCCAAAAATGTCAGAGAGATATGAGCTGCATAAAACTGCTTCTCCATCAGCATTTACTGCTGAGATAGATGGGTTTGGGGGTTGTAGATGGCATTTGGTTGTTAGAGGGAGAGAAGGGGAGGTACAGGAGTCCTTAAGGAAGGAAAGTTGTTGTTCTGAGTTGGAGCAACTTGTAAAACTCCTGAATTAATTTTCTGATCCAAGAAATCACAGAATCCCAATCCCAGGAGGGTTTGGGTTGGAAGGGGCATTAAAGCCGATCCAGTGGCACCCCTGCCATGGGCAGGGACACCTTCCACCGGCCCAGGGTGCTCCAAACCCCATCCAGCCTGGCCTGGGACACTTGCAGGGATGGGGAGCCCACGTGGAAGTGTCTGTCTGTGTCTGTATGTTGTGTTTTGGAAGAGTTTTCCTGTTCTTAGTTATTCTGCTTATTTTAAATAATTCATTGTGATAATCTGATAAAAGCCTGGCCTCTGTTTCCTAAAGGATCCCTTGGAGCTGGATGGACACACAGGGAATATATCTGGAACATACCTGATTAATCTGTCATTTCTGCTGTTAATAGAAGCTTTTCTAAAGCTTTTCCAGTCCTTAAAAACAGAAGCTCCCTGGTTTTTAGCACTGAGAATTCCTGTGTCCCTTCTGCTCATTCCTTTCAGATAAAATAAGTCTCTGGCACCTCAGTGGAGCAAATGAGTGGGAGTATTATGGTCTGCGCTGACACCTTCTGCACTGATGTACCCTTTACCAGCCTTGGGCTCCCCCCAGCTAGTGATCAATTAAGAGGCCTCTAATTATGCTTTGGGCTGGGCCTGGGAGGTGACTGTGCCTGAGCAGCAATAATCTGCCTTTCTTCAGAGCCCTGGGGAATGGGGGCCTCCAAAAGCCCCTTCTGGGTGTCCCATCCCTCTGGAATGACAGGACTGCAGTAATGCCACGGTTTGTCCAGGCATTTGGATTTATTTATTTGCCCAGGACAGAGCAAAGCCATTGGGGACTTCGCTGTTTCTGACACCTGCTTCCCTCCCACCCTTCCCCACTTGGTGTCCAGCTGGGCCCCACACTGGTGGGATCCCCACCCGGACCCACGGCGTGGCTGATGGCACAGACCTCAGTTCTCCTCTCCATTTGGGGCTGAGTTTTATAGCACAGCATGAGGTTGTGTGAGCCAGGATGGGAGTGCAATGCTAAACAAATCCAGATTTATTACAGGGAGATTTCCTTCTTCTGACACTGGGCTGTTTTCGTGGAGAGGTGGTTTGTGTGTTAATTGTAAGCATATTTGATGGGAGAACCGCACATGCTCGGTTTCTGTGCCTCAGAAATGCAAAAATAATCAAGTTGACTTTGCATTCTGGAGGAAAGGTGAGAGAAAGGAGCAGGGAAAGATCTGCAGGGGAAGGATTTGTCAGCCCCTGAGCCCTGGGATGGTGCTGGGCCCTTGTCATTAGAAACAAACTCGGGGCTGGTCTCTATAGAATCTGATAAATATTTAGTCAGGGTTTAATCCATTTACTGCCCTGCTCTGGATCCGGCCAGACCTTAAACCAAACCAATTTAAGGGCACCATATTATTCCAAATGTCCTTGGCAGCAGAGCAGTGGAATGAGGAGCTGTTTGCTGCATCCTGGTGATGATTGTTCTGCACAAGCTGAGTCTGACCCCGAGTTCTGTGATTAGGAATGAAAATCTGTCCAATTTTTGCATGAAGATTGTGTCAGAAGGTGGTTCTTGTTAGGGTATGAATTCTGGGGTTTGCACAGAATCCTTTGCAGTGCAGCCTGTGCTGTAATTTCAGCAGCGACACTGGTGCTGTAAATGAGTGCACAGAAGGTCAGATGTTGAATGAGGAGCTACTGATGGTTCTGTGAACTGGAGTTCAATGAAAGCAATGAACCTGGTGCACATCAGAGCGTCTGATCACCAGCCAGCTGGTGCTCCTCATGCAGAGTGCAGACACTTGCTGTGTCCCAGCAGGACATTGGGCCTGCAGAGTGGAGGTTCCCACGGAGTGATCTTTGCTCTTCCTGCACTGTCGTGGCCATGGGTGGAACCCACTGAGGGCTCTGCCTGTGCTTGTGCTGGGAAAGGTTTATATCTTATAAATTATTAATTTCCAGGTGTAAAAGCTACTGAGGTTGAACAGATAAGCTGATTATGTGACAGGCTGGGAGAGCTGGGGGGGGGGTTCACCTGGAGAAGAGAAGGATCCAGGGAGACCTGAGAGCCCCTTGCAGGGCCTAAAGGGGCTCCAGGAGAGCTGGAGAGGGACTGGGGACAAGGGATGGAGGGACAGGACACAGGGAATGGCTTCCCACTGCCAGAGGGCAGGGAGAGATGGGAGATTGGGAAGGAATTGCTGGCTGGGAG
>NW_020957694.1:3254-17082 GCF_003031625.1 Empidonax traillii | reverse complement strand
TGGCCCAGCTGGAGGCCGTTCCCTCTCCTCCTGTCCCTGTTCCCTGGGAGCAGAGCCCGACCCCCCCCGGCTCCCCCCTCCTGGCAGGGATTGCAGAGCCAGAAGGTCCCCCCTGAGCCTCCTTTTCTCCAGGCTGAGCCCCCCCAGCTCCCTCAGCCCCTCCTGCTGCTCCAGCCCCTTCCCAGCTCCATCCCCTTCCTCAGCCTGGAATGTCCATCCCTGTGTGTTGCTGCTCCGGGGGCAGGTCCTGCAGTTCCTAATTCCAGGATGTGTGTGTTGTGCAGGGCTCTAGCTGACATGAACAATGATGGCAGGATGGATCCCTTGGAGTTCTCCATAGCCATGAAGCTCATCAAGCTGAAGCTCCAGGGGTACCAGCTCCCCTCTGCTCTGCCCCCCATCATGAAGCAGCCGCCGCTCGCCCTGCCCGGCGCCCCAGGATTTGGTAAGCTCCCTGCTCCTCCTCCTTGCCTTGCCTTGCAGCACCCCCACTGAACTAGGTTGACATTTTACAGTTTCTGAAAGAAAATCTTAGGAAAAGTGTTTCCAAAGGGCATAGACTCGAAACCAGATGCTGCATGTACTCCCCCAAAAATTGTACCGGGCTTTGAGCACAGTAACATGAGCTGAGGTCCTGTTTGCCGCAGGCCTGACTCTACTCCAGACAAAAGGTGGCTCAGCTAGCAGGGCTGGTGCATCCCAGAGTGCTGGAGTTTAGATTCCAACTTGGCCTTATGGCATCTCCAGCTTTGGCAAGATGAGCTCTGTTTTCCTTGAGTTTTTGCAAGCACCTTCTGCTTTTATTTTAAGAATAGTGCTGCTCTGGCATGAGCTGCTGGTTCAGTCCTGGGAGTTAAGTGGTGCCAAAGTCACCACCACTTCAAGGAAGAGTAGGGAAATGGGATGGGGAGAGGAAGATAAGTGAAAGTGAACCTCATGTTTGACACACTGATGCACTCCTGTGTCCTGCAGGGGCAGGTTCTTCACCTTTCTGGGTTAGTCAATGCTGTGACTCAGGTTTATTGGTGCTTGAGAATCCCAGACTGGTTTGAGTTGGAAGGGACCTCAAAGCCCATCCAGTGCCACCCCTGCCCTGGGCAGGGACACCTTCCACCAGCCCAGGGTGCTCCAAGCCCCGTCCAACCTGGCCTGGGACACTTCCAGGGATCCAGGGGCAGCCACAGCTTCTCTGCCCAACCTGTGCCAGGGCCTGCCCACCCTCCCAGCCAGCAATTCCTTCCCAATATCCCATCTAAATGTCCTAAGAAAGGGGAGCAGTGCCTCTGATAGCTGCCTGCAGCAATGGGGTTTGATCTGCTGCCGCTCACACAAGTTTTACAGTTACAAATAAAACTGTAAGAAAACAACGAAACTGGACAGAGCAAATACAGGTTTAAGTTAGAAAAAGCAGAATAAATTTAACCCCCTACAAAAATCAGCAAAATCTGTGATTCCCTTTCTCTCGTTCCCTGTACACTTGATCCCAGCTGTTTGCTTGTTCTTCCCACTGGCTTGACTGGCCCTTTTTAACCTCCCTGTTCTCCCTGTAACTGTGCTCACCACTAAAACACTCATCACTGTGCTGTCCCCATTAGCTTTGCCCTGTTTCATCCCAACAATAGCTGGGAGCACTGATCCTGCAGCTCCTTGTGCAGCCTGGGGGCTCATTCCTGCCTGGAGCTCCCAGTGCTGCTCTTCCTTTGGTTCCGGGCAAACAATTCCTTTCTTAGCAAATGCTGGTGGGTTTTTGGGGCAGGGCTGCACCCAGTGTGGTGGTCTGTGCACACAGGCAGGGTGTTGTTCCCTGTGCCCTGGGTGTGTGGGTTCCCACGGAGGCTGCAGCCGTTGTGTCCCGTCTCAACCAGCACAACTCTCTCCTTTCTCGCCCGTAGGTCTCGGGGGCATTGCCAACATGCCCTCCCTCAGCTCTGTGGCCCCGGTGCCCATGGCATCCATGCCGGTGGTGGGGATGTCCCCACCGTTAGTGTCCTCAGTTCCTGCCGTCCCTCCCCTGGCTAACGGAGCTCCTGCTGTCATCCAGCCTCTGCCTGCTTTCGCTCACCCCGGTACGCTCAGCTCCCGCCTCTGCTGTTAACTCTGAGCACTGCCCCGAGCCCCAGGGCAGCATTCCTGGGATTGGCCTTTCCAGAGGGGCCTCTGGGAAGGACTGGGCTGGGCTTGAGCCCGCTGGCACTGGGAGAAGAGTTAAAGGAGTGTGGACATGTCCCACTGCAGGAGTCTGTCGTGGTGAGAAAATAAAAACAGCACTTGGAGAAATTAACTGGTGCCAAGAGACTGAGACTCTCCTGTCTCTTTATAACTGTTAAGTACTGCTGTTTGGGAGGGCTTTGAAATACTGGACTACATATCCTTTATCCCAATGTAATTTGGTATCAGCAGGGTTTGCATGAAACTGTGAAAGTAAACAAAGCACGAGGGAAGAGCCCTTGTGTTTCCTCCTGCTCTGTTGGCCTCCCCTACCTTCATGTTGTTAAAGAGATCCCAGCAGACCAGAGTGCCTGTGCAGTGTTAGGAATTGACTGAATGGCATGCAAGTCCTACAGCTTGAAGTGCTGGCACTAATTAATGCCTGGTTTCTCCTTCACAGCCACATTGCCAAAGAGTTCTTCCTTCAGCAGATCCGGCCCAGGAGCTCAGCTCAATGCAAAGCTGCAGAAGGCACAGTCCTTCGACGTGCCCAGGTGGGTCGTGGGGCAGGCTCTGGGTGGAGGTGGGCATTTGGGTCCCCCACACTTGGAAAAAATCCCTTCTCTGTCACAAAGTCGTTTTCTGAAATGATGTTTCCTGCAGAAACCAATCCCTGCTGATTTCAGCACTTCACGGCGTGCCGTGGTTTCACAGGGAATGCTCCAGGAGCAGGACATCGTGGAAATACAATAATTAACTATTAACAGTGTTGACACTGTTTTCAAGCTCTTGAAAACTTAATTTTTAGAAAAGCCTTTGCTCCTGTGAACACAACATGTGTTGTGCAGTCCTGCACAGACACTCCTGGTAGTGTGACAACACAACAGCTAATGCATTTAAAATTGGCAACTCCAGGGTTATTTTTAAAAGCAAAATATTTAATAGCTCTCATATTTTAAATGCACTCCACGTAATACTTTCTTCTATATTCTTCAAGTTCTGAGTGAAAAACCACCTTTTTAGATGTAGGTCTTTTAAATTATTTCAAGGCTCAGAGTCCCGATGGCCATCAGTGACCAGTGGTGCCTCAGGGCTCCATCCTGGGCCCAGTGGGATCTGATCCCCTCCCCAGTGACACACACAGGGCTCGGGGGCACCCTCAGCAGGTTTCAGGTGACCCCAAGCTGAGGCTGCAGGGACACCCCTGAAGGATGGACCATCCAGAGGGACCTGCCCAGGCTGCAGCAGCGGCCCCTGGGAATCTGCTCAGCTTTAACAGGGCCGAGTGCTGGGGCTGCACCTGGACTGGGCACCCCTGGGATCAATCCAGGCTGGGCAGGAGCAGATGGAGCAGCCCTGGGAGAAGGCCCTGGGGGTGCTGGTGGGGCAGAGGCTGGACATGAACCAGCCAGAACCCCCCGTGCCCTGGGCTGATCCCCCAGCGTGGGCAGCAGGGCAGGGGGGATTGTGCCCCTCTGAGACCCCCCTGCAGTGGGGGTTCATCTCATCCCACCCCTGACATGGACAGGGACACCTTCCACCAGCCCAGGCTGCTCCAAGCCCCGTCCAACCTGGCCTGGGACACTTCCAGGGATCCAGGGGCAGCCACAGCTTCTCTGCCCAACCTGGGCCAGGGCCTGCCCACCCTCACAGGGAAGAATTCCTTCCCAATACTGGGGAAAAGAACCTTTTCAGGTGTAAAACTTGATTTCTGTGTAGCACTTTACCTCCTTGTGAGGCTGTTGAGGCCCTGGCACAGGTTGGGCAGAGAAGCTGTGGCTGCCCCTGGATCCCTGGAAGTGTCCCAGGCCAGGTTGGACGGGGCTTGGAGCACCCTGGGCTGGTGGAAGGTGTCCCTGCCCATGGCAGGGGAGGGATGGGATGATCTGTAAGTGCCCCTCCAAACCCAATCCTTCTGATATTCTGTGCCTGAAGTGCTGATGTTCCCCCTGACACCCTGTGCTGTGGTTGCAGTGCTCCCCCCGTGGCAGAGTGGGCTGTCCCTCAGTCCTCACGGCTCAAGTACCGGCAGCTCTTCAACAGCCACGACAAAACCATGAGTGGACACTTGACAGGTACTGGAACAATTTTTATTGTCTCTCTTTTTTGAGCTGTAAAAGGCCAATTTGAGTCTTGCTGAGGCTGCTGTTCACATGGTAAGAGACTCATCAATATTTTTCTGTGTCACTCTCCCAAGTGCTTAATGGTCTTGTTTAGAAGTGAATATTCATCACAGCTGGGATCATTCTATCACCATCTCTCCTTTATTTTCTGCAACATAAATTGACCCTGGGAAATCATTCTGGAAAAGGGCACAGTGGGTTCTGTGAGAACTTGTGCAGCCATTTCCAGGGTTCAGTTCACCCACTGCTGGGAGCACCTGGCCAGTTCCAGGAAGGACCTGAGCTGGTTCCCTGGCTCAGCTTTCCCAGTTTTGGTGCATCTCTTTGTGTTTTGGAGCTTTTTGGTGTTTAATCTGAAATATTTGGTTGCCCAGAGAAGCTGTGGCTGCCCCTGGATCCCTGGAAGTGTCCCAGGCCAGGTTGGACGGGGCTTGGAGCACCCTGTGCTGGTGGAAGGTGTCCCTGCCCATGGCAGGGGTGGCACTGGATGGGCTTGGAGGTCCCTCCAACCCAAACCAGTCTGGGATTCCATGATAATTGGGCAGAAGGGATGGATAATGTATTTGTTATTTGGGGAGCCAAATAACATCTGTTATAACAAATAACAGATGCTGATCACATCTCAGCAGTGTTGCTTGTTTGTTTGTTAATATTTGTTTCCCTTTCAGGTCCCCAAGCAAGAACAATCCTCATGCAGTCCAGTTTGCCCCAGGCTCAGCTGGCCACAATATGGTAAAAATAAATCCTTTCATTTCCCTCCAAACACAAACTGTTCTTAAACCTCTGCACTGGGTTCTGTGGGGTTTTCTCCATTTTCACGTTTCTCTTTTTCATGTATTACTTTATAAAACAAAACCTGCACCTGTGTGCCTTTATTGATGTTCACAGAAGTAGCAGGAGCATGTTCTGTGTGATGCTCAGGTTGGGGTTCAGGGAGGGGTTTTTAGGCAGAGCAGATTTCAGCACCCTGTGCCTCCCCCATCCCTGACCCCACATGAAGCAGCACCAGTGAAACCTTTCCCTTTGCACAGCTTGTACAACAGGAAGCTTAACCCAAACCACACTTCCTTGGGGCTTTCTCTGCCTTTTCCATGAGTTTGGAAGGGCTGATTTCCCAGGGGCTGAAGTTAGAGACATCACAATAAGGAACTTTAAAAGGATTTGTCTCAGCCTCTCTTTCTCCTTTCAACTGGTTGTTTGCTGAACTTTATTATATTCTTACTGCCACATGGGAAATTGTTCCTAATTAATTTCTCTCCTTTATGACTCTTTGCTTGCAAACCATTGGAGCTCACCCACCTGAACTGCACTTGTTCTCTTTGCAAAGCCCTGATAGTTTCGTTATATATTAAAAACCACTCTTCCTTCTCTGTTCCATAACAAAGGGATAAAAATAAATCAGCCCAGTAGACAATTTTCCAAAAAATACTCGGCTTGTTGCCAGCCTTGAAGTAGGTTGTGTGGACAGGCGTCAACCCCCAGTGAACTCCAGGAGTTCTACACAGAACTCATTCCATTTTGGCCATCCAAACTGCCAAGTCCATGGAGATAAGAATGGATGTTCCAGCTCCTGTTGTCCTAGGAGTGGCTCCCTTTCCTGGGCCAGTGGAGCTGCAGGTGCTGTTCTCTGGGAGAGCAGAAGGTTTCTCAGGCTGGAATAGCTGATCAGTTATTTCTTTGCACCCCAGATTTTCGTTCTCCTGGCTTGTTCTTGCCTCCAGCCTGAGGAGTCAGTGACACAAGCTGTGGATCAGATGAGGCTGGAATTGTCTTCCAAATTTAAATCCCATCAACAAAGTCCTGTGCCTCAGAACATCAAAATAATATATCCCTTCCTTGCCTTTGATTGTCACATTACCATGGGAGATTTTCCTGCTTGATTAGAGTGCAGCAGGCTAGAGAAACAAATCCTGAGCTGGCAGGGACCCCCAGGGATCATCCAGTCCCACCCCAGGCCCTGCCCAGGACACCCCAACACTCCCCCCTGTCCCTCAGAGCGTTGCCCAAAGGCTCCTGGAGCTCTGGCAGCCTTGGGGCCGTGCCCACTGCCCTGGGGAGCCTGGGCAGTGCCAACCACCCTCTGGGGGAAGAACCTTGTGCTGAGCTCCAACCTGCGCCTGCCCTGGCACAGCTCCAGCCCTTCCTTGACTCCTGTCCCTGGGCAAAGTTCAAGCTGTCAATTTTGTCCAGTGCCACCTTCACACAGGCAAAAGCATTTTGTGCCTGGGCTGGGGTGTTACTCCATAACTTTTAGTATGTGCATAATGCCAGAGTGGTTTTGTGCTTGTCAGGACTAGAACATTAATGGCTTGCATTTCAGTGCCAGTGGGAGCTCTGGAATGTGAGGTGGGAGCCTCCAGGGAAGAGGGAGACCAAACCAAAAAGTTCTGCCAAACGTCTGAGCTGGTTCTTTTCTGAGTGACATTGGGCAGTGGATGTTCACAAGGTGTTCAGGAAAACTCCCCTGGTTCGTGTCCCTTCTCCAGCACGTGGTCCAGGCAGCACTCAGAGCAGGAGGAGGAGCAGCCATGGCTACAAGGCTGGTTTCAAGGCACACATCCATGAGGATTGTGGGAAGCAGGAGAGCGTTTGGGTTTCGCTTTTCGTTTGTTTTGGAAAAAAGTAGTGTGGACAAAGAAAGTGAAAAAAATGAATTAATTTGGAACTGACTGTGTGAAAATGGTGCTTTTGGACAGTGATTTATAATATTTTCTCATTGCTTTACTTTGCCCCTTCCCTTCAAAAGGAATCTTTCTGATATCGACCAGGATGGGAAGCTGACAGCTGAGGAGTTTATTCTGGCTATGCACCTCATTGATGTAGCTATGTCTGGGCAGCCACTGCCCCCTGCACTGCCTCCAGAGTATATCCCACCTTCCTTTAGGTAACACTCGGGGATCTCACTCCTGAATTTCTGTTCCATTTGGGAAAGCTGTCCTGTGAGTGGAAATTAGCACAGCAGACTGAGCAGTGACCCCTGTCCTTGTCCTGTCAGAACAGTTTGGGGGATGCTTTATGCTGACACACCCGACACAGCTTGCTTAGTCTGGCCATAGAAATCCAAAGCTTATAGTTCCTTACAGCAAATGGAATGTACTGGAACTCCAGACACATTATGGATCTACACTGTACCACACGTACAGCCCCCTTGGTACAGCTGCATCTGTGACAACTGGGGTCACTCATCACTTCTCTTCCTCTATTTCACTTCTAGTTTGGTGGAGAAATGGGTGGGAAGACAATCCATTGTAATGGAAATAGATGTTGGCATACTGTACTCTTCAGGTATCCTCCTGGAGATTCCCATTGTTTTGTGTATTCCACCTGGGATCTTGCTTTTAGCCTGACTATACTGAGCTCTTCCTCTGTCTCTGCTGCTTGTGCTGTAGTTTAAAAGCCAGCTTCAGACTGGGCACCTGTGAGAGATTCTGGGGACAGGGCTGGACATATTGGGAAGTTTCATGGAGAACTTGGAACAGGGTTTCTCAGGTCACCAGGGAGAGCTGTTGGGACTCTGGGCAATAACGTCAGTCCTAAGGGAATGTCTGAGTAAAACCCTCTGAAAGAACATTAAACGTCATAAAATGTTACACCACTGCATTGAATTTGGTTTCCTCATTAATCCTGAGTAATTTGGGTAGGCACAGGTTGTCCTAAGCACCTGAAATCCCTGTTTTCTTGGCAGAAGAGTCCGCTCTGGCAGTGGGATATCTGCTACCAGCTCAGTGTCTGTAGACCAAAGGTTACCAGAAGAACCAGCATTAGAGGAAGAGCAGCAGCAACTGGAAAAGAAATTACCAGGTGAGCGGGTGAAAAGAGGGATATTTCGTGTTCCAGGAGGGATATTTCGTGTTCCAGGAGGGATATTTCGTGTTCCCAGAGGGATGTTCCCGTGTTCCCCGTGCTGGGGGGTTGCACAGCCTACCTTAGGGGTTGGTGACATGTCAGAGGCATCACCAGGACACTGCTATGTCCAGCTGGTTCCTGATCCTTTGTGCTGGGACTCTGGAGGTGGGAACAGCCTCCAGGCTGCTCCTCTCCTGCACTCCCACGGGCAGCACTTTGCACCCCTCTTACAGGACTGCCAGGAGAACTCCTTGCTGCCTTCATCCTCTGGCGTGGGTGCTCTGGGAAAGATCCCAGCATTCCCACAGAGCCCTGATTCCTCACAGCCTGTGTAACAGTGGGGGGTTTGTCCAAGTTTCAGCAGCTCTGGGGAAGGAACAAAAGGGAGAGAAAAGGGAACTGGCAACAGGAAAGGGGGACAGACTTGAAAAGACCAGAATTCAGCTGGTTCAGCAGCTGTTGGGCAACAGTGTGTGCACACCTGGGAGGAAATATGAGCTGTCTCTTGCCTTGTATCCCAAAAATGTCCATATTGGGCATACAGGGAGAGAAGTGTGGACTGTGGGGGATGGGAATGGGAACAGAGGGTATGGAAAGGAACAGAAAGCGAAGTGGGAAGAATAATGTGGAGGGAGGACAATCCCTGGTGCTGCAGAGGGATGTCAGGGAACCTGTACTGGACCTGAGGTCACTTTTAGGCCAGTGGTGAGGATGTGGATGTGCAGGAACCCAGATTCCCTGGGCTCAGCTGCTCCAGAACTTATGACCATTTCTTTCCTGGCAGTAATGAGTGGTCTGGGGAGAATATCAAGTTTAAATTCATTGTGGTGGTTTGCATGCTGGCTTTTTGATGGGGTCACCAGCTGAATCCTTGGCCTTGCTCTGATGGAAGTTCTGGCTCTGGGACAGCTGCAGTTATCTGCTGGTCCTGTGTCCTTCCAGAGGATCACCTGGAGAATGCTTGGCCTAAATCACCCCCACCTGTTGGACTTCCAAACCTGGAAGGAAGCCTGAGGGGTGGGGATGGACCCCCACACCTTGTTCTCCTGAGGGTGTGGGTTTGAGGGGAGCAGCGGTGTAAATGCTGAACCTCAGAATGACCCCTAGAGCTCCGTTACCCCACATTATCCTCCCTGACCTGCTGCTGCTGGGAGGTTGTTCCCCCTGCACTCAGCACACACAGGACTGATGTGAGTGAGCCGGTGACAGATTCCTGCCCCTCTCTGTGGTTTCCACCCCCACCAGTCACGTTCGAGGACAAGAAGCGGGAGAACTTCGAGCGGGGGAACCTGGAGCTGGAGAAGCGGCGCCAGGCGCTCCTGGAGCAGCAGCGCAAGGAGCAGGAGCGGCTGGCACAGCTGGAGCGGCAGGAGCAGGAGAGGAAGGAGCGGGAGCGGCAGGAGCAGGAGCGCAAGAGGCAGCTGGAGCTGGAGAAGCAGCTGGAGAAGCAGCGGGAGCTGGAGCGGCAGAGGGAGGAGGAGAGGAGGAAGGAAATCGAGAGGAGGGAGGTGCGTGGAGCACAGGGTGGCCCAGGCAGGGGGTGCTGAGCACGGCCTGGGAGGGGCACATGGCCTGGGCTGACACTGGCACTGAGCAACACTGGGAACAGGAGCACACATCTCGGGGGGTTGGAGGTAAGGAAGAGTCAGCAAGGCCTTCATTTTTCCTGTGGAGGGAATGGGGGAGATGTTTCCATGTAGGACAGCGTGCTGCTGACCTCTGACTTCTTTAAAAATGATGATTATTGTTATTTGATATAAAGAGATGCTTGAATGAATGAAGAAAAACCTATGGCATTCATGATTTCCGAGGGATGAGGGAATTTTGTAAGATCCCAGAACGGTCTGGATTGGAAGGGACCTTTAGTATCATCCAGTCTCTCCCCTTGCCATGGGCAAGGACACCTTCCCCTAGCCCAGGCTGCTCCATCGATTTGTCAAAGGAAACACACTCTGGGTAACTTAAAAGGCTCTTGTTCTCTGCCACTGCCAAACAATGATGAGTTCAGTGCAGAGCACTTGGCTATTCGTTGCAAAGCTGCAGGATGTCCAGGGGTGCAGGTTGGAAAGGGATTTGATACTTTTCTGGAGAGTTTTCAAAGCCTCAATACGAAACCAGTTGGTAAATCAGAAAGCTGGATCTGGAGAAACATGAAAATGAAGGGATTCTCTCCTTAGTCACCTCTGCTGTACAGGGGAGCCCCATCTCAGTGAGCATTTAAAGCACTGAGCAATTTGTGTGCTCAGAGGCACAGAGCAGCCTAGGAGTGTGTTTTTATTAATGCCTTAACTGCTCGTTAATTATATGAATTATAACAGCAATTACATGTGTTTAGCAATTATATCTGTTTATTTAAATTTACGTTTCAGTTATGTATCCTACATTTTATTGTGTGCAATTATGTAAACGATCCCCATCCCTGTCTGTGTGTGACTTTGGCCTGTCCCTGCCGTGCCCAGGCTGCCAAGCGGGAGCTGGAGAGGCAGCGGCAGCTGGAGTGGGAGCGGAACCGCCGGCAGGAGCTGCTCAACCAGAGGAACAAGGAGCAGGAGGACATCGTTGTCCTGAAGGCAAAGAAGAAAACCTTGGAATTCGAGCTGGAAGCTCTGGTGAGTGGTGGAGCCCCAGGTCAAACACACAGCGTGGCAGTGGCTGTGTGACGGTGACTGTGCCGTGGCTGGGTTTATTTGCCAGGATCTCACTTGTAAATTCGAAGTAAAAGTACTTTTTAGGTCCCTGACTTGCCTGACAAAACATTCTGGTAAAAATAAAACCAGAGATCCTTTTCTTTCCTTTTCAAGAACGACAAAAGGAACCAGTTGGAGGGAAAGCTTCAGGATATCAGGTGTCGGCTGTCGACCCAAAGGCAAGAAATTGAAAGTACAAACAAATCCAGAGAGCTCAGAATTGCAGAAATCACCCATTTGCAGCAGCAGCTACAGGTGAGCAAACCTCCTCTAATTTTATTCTTAGCCTTGAATTTTGGCCTCCTCAGCTGCGTTGATATCCTGAGCAAACCTGCCCCAACGTGGGGTGTGCTGTTCCTTGCCCTGAAAAAAATCACTGGAGATAATTTGTCATTCCTGGAAACCAGTGTTCTTCAGACACATCTAGGAATTGTGCCTGTGTGATAGACACAGAGGCTCTATCACTTCATCCTGCTGGAATCCTGCTGTGGGGAGCAGGAAAGAAACTGTTTGGCTGCAGGTGTTTGGGAGGAGGAGGAGAAGGGAGTTTTATGGCGTGGATTTTGATGGCAGTGGTTGCAGTTCGTGTGCTGGGAGAAAGGCTTGACTTCAGTGGAATGGCTTGTTGATGATGGATTATTAATTGTGGCATAATAAACTTTCAAAGCTGCAGTTCCCAGTTAGTTCCTGGTCTAGCCCTGGCATTGTCCTTTGCTGCTGCTCCATCTAAAATTCTCTGTCGAGTGGAAGTGGAACTGCATAAGTGTCTGATTTTAGTGAGAGAACGTGCTTTGGGGTCTGTAAAGGTCCTCAGGGGGTTGTAGGATTTCATTTAGGAACTTTTCTCTTTATTACATATTTCATATTGCTTGAAATTAATTCTTGGCCTGTCATGGGGCGTCTCAGTGTGTTTCTGCCTCTACAAAGATAATCTCACCCTTAGCTTAGGAGGGCTCAGGTGTAAAGCCTGACTTAAACCCCAATCCTGCTGCTCCATTCCAGCTTCACTCTTGCCTTCCCTGGCGGCTGTTCTGGTGGATCTTTGGCTTTGGGGTGGTCTTGCAGCAGTAGCTGTGGCTCTGTGGTAATACCTTCCCTCAGGTGCTCACTGATCTCCACCGCTGATATTTCAGGCAGAGTCACATGAGGTGTTTTTGTCCCAGAAACTGTCACTGCTTAGGAGAAAAGGCCAGATTTTATCTGGGGAGAACATAAAAGCTTTTTCCTGAAAAAAAAAAAAAAAACACATTATTTTTTCAACTCTCCTGTCAGTTTTTCTGTCTCATCTGTAGAGGACAGACTGAATCAGTGAGTTTTAGAAAAGGAGATTTTAATCATCCAAACTCTCACATAGGTTAAAAAGCCAGCACTGGCATTATCTCTGCAGGCTGATGTACCTTCCCCTGGAAAGAGTTGAGTTTAATACACTTGAAACTCCCTGTGGAAAGATGAGTCAATTCAAAGGAGTAATTATTCTTGAACCTATTAATTAGTTCCAAGATGGAGTTTCATTAAGCTTGTGACAGAAATTGTGCACCACTTAATCCTGGGTGCTGGGAGTTTGTGCTGGTTACCTGGATCTGTCTGGTCAAGTGGCATTTCCAGGGATGTTCAGAAGGATCCTCCCTTCCAAACCCCTGACCTGGGACTTGCTTATTACCTGCAGGGACCATTTGCCTCCTTGATGAATCCTTTGGCTCCCAAGGAATTGGAAGAGAACTTTGCCTTGTTCAAGGGGCAGGAGCTGGGATTTGATTTCACTGCCGTGTGGGACATTACTCAATTCTTGGACACTCCTTGTTGCATGAAACTTCAGAGTTAGTGATGCCATTAATGTCTTTCATCTGTTTCTCCAGTACAAGGGAAGGATGTGGAAAACCATCTGGTGGATGTTCTTGGATAGGTTCTTATTCCATGGTTGTCTGGGGTTTCAGGAAGCAGAATTTGACCTCCACGATCCCTTGGCGTTCTCTGTCCTTACACACTCTCCAAACTATTCAGTGTGTTGAGTAATCAGGAGTTTGGAAGTGTTCTGGCCTTTAAAACAAAACACTGAGGTGGTGATCTCATTCCACCCTGAAACGCTGTCCTGTGGTACTTTCTGTGCTTGCAGCATTTTTTCTGTAAACCCTGTTTTGTTTTGACTCCCATCCTGCTGTCTGGTTGATCTGCAGGGTTCTCAGTCCCAGACACACAGGCTGGTTGGGTTGGAGGGACCTGCCAGGTGCCCTGGGCAGTGCAGCTGGACAGGGAGTGCCACGTGTGGCTCCAGCACTCAGCTCTGCCGTAGCTGATTTTGGCTTCTTTGTGGATTCATGAAGTCCTTGACTCTGCTGTGCTGTCTCGGGGTATTTGCTGGAACAGAAGGAGATTACAGGAGTCTGCAGTCGTTGCATAATCGTCAGATGTGAGCTGGAACTGCAGAGCCCAGTCAAGGCCTGGCAGGAGGAAACTGGGACAATCTGGAGCCGTGTCAATGCAGCCAATCCCGTGGACCTGGAACAAAAACCGCAGCTTTCCATGGAACTCATGATTTGGGTTGGGAGGGACTTCAGAGCCCATCCAGTGCCACCCCTGCCATGGGCAGGGACACCTTCCACCAGCACAGGGTGCTCCAAGCCCCATCCAACATGGCCTGGGACACTTCCAGGGATGGGGAGTCCACAACCTCTCTGGGACTCACTCTGGTATTGAGCAGTCAGGTGACATTTATTCTTAGGGTGGTGTGATGTCATCTGCAATCCCTCCTGACAGATTGAACCTGTCAGCTGGCTGAGGCCTCAAAAGCCTGCAATTCTGGACAGCTGCTCCAAGGAATTGCTCTGTTTGTCTGAACGTTGGGATGTCCAGACCCAGGGGCCCTTGGTAAAATAAGCTGTTTCACCTCCTGCTGCTGTGACATGTTTTGACACCCTGAAGTTGGAGGTCAAGGCTTCTGAAAGGTGTGTGAAGCAGCTCTTCATCCTCCAGAAAGAGCAAGGATTCTTTATGGAACATAAGTATAAATGTATATATATATATATA
>NW_020957694.1:0-2296 GCF_003031625.1 Empidonax traillii | reverse complement strand
GCTGGAAAGGGTGGTGAGGCCTTGGCAGGGGCTGCCCAGGGAGGTTTGGAGTGCCCAGCCCTGCAGGTGTCCAAGGCAGGCCTGGCCGTGGCACTCAGTGCTCTGGGCTGGGGGACAAGGTGGGGATGGGGCACAGGGGGATCCATGGGCTGGGAGGGCTTTTCCAGCCTCTGGGATTCTGGGATTCGTTTATTAAAATGAGAATAAAACAATTAGGAAGTGCTTGTTTGAACCTTTCCTGAAATTTGTCCTTGACTTTTTGCCCTGCATTTCGGGTAATCCCAAGCCAAGTTCCATCTTCAAGGAGAATCAGTTGGATTTGATACACTCAGTCCTTTGTATTGGCAGAGAACCATGTCCAGGTGGGAATATCACACAGACAGTGTTGGGGAGGAGCAGTAGAACATCAGTTAGTGAGGGAAGAGGTGCAGGAGAAATGCAGTGAGGGGTGTTGTGGCTGAAGTGACCCCTCACTCACCCTGTGCCTGTCTCTGTTCTCGTGTTCCCTGTCCTGGATCCAGGAGTCTCAGCAGATGCTGGGGAGGTTGATCCCAGAAAAGCAGCTGCTCAATGATCAGCTCAAGCAAGTCCAGCAGAACAGTTTGCACAGTGAGTAGATTTTTGGGTGTGTCTCACCTTGGGTAGGACACGTTCCCTCCTTCCAGTGTCCTCTGGAGTTGCTTTCTGGGGGTTGCAAGCTCCATATTAAAAAACGTTGCTTTCTATGACCTGCTGGGCTCCATATAAGAAATAATTGTTTGCCAATATGTTTGAAACCAGGAGATTCTCTTCTTACCATCAAGAGAGCCCTGGAAGCCAAGGAACTGGCACGGCAGCAGCTCCGGGACCAGCTGGATGAAGTGGAGAAAGAAACCAGATCCAAACTGCAGGAGATCGATATTTTCAATAATCAGCTGAAGGTAACCCAGGACTCATTAATAACCCTTCCTTCTAAGTGTTCAGTGAATCATTTTCTAACTTGGTCGTGGAAAAAAGTAACTGAAGTGGTTGATTTAGATGGTCAGGTTTGGCAACGTTCCCAAATCTGTCTTTTGGGGGGTTGATTTGGCTTTTATTTTATTTTTAAGAAAATGCTACTTAGCTTTCCAACTCAGGGTTTGAATCACCCCAATCTGCAGAATCTCTTCAGGGACAAATTTGAGCTCTGACTCTGATTGCAAATCTGAAATTAACCCTTCCTGTGCTTTGGCATCCAAGGAGTTCAAGGCTCTCCTGGGTCCAACCTGCTGGAATCAGGAGTTCAAACTGAAATCTTGAATAAAAGAGCCTTGATTTCCTCCTGCCACCAGCATTTCACCTGCTGTTCATCCTCTCCTGCTGTCCCTGAGCGTGGGTGTCTGGGGTTGTGGCTTCCTGCTTTGTTGCTCAGTCTGTTGTGAGACCTGTG
This sequence comes from Empidonax traillii, assembly GCF_003031625.1. NCBI lineage: Eukaryota > Metazoa > Chordata > Aves > Passeriformes > Tyrannidae > Empidonax > Empidonax traillii. The sequence continues at coordinate 888 of NW_020957694.1, read as the reverse complement.
TGGGTTTGGGGTATTTCTGTTCTTCAGAGAGAAGGTACAAATCAGTCTTTAGTGACAAGGCTCTAATAACATCCATTTTTCAGTAAATATTCCAAAGTTTAAGTACCTGATCTGCCAGTTCCCCTGATGGGTTCTCCTGAGAGCTGAGCAAAAAACCACCCAGTTTCCTGGCAGGTGGCAGAAGCTGTGCTGTAAGTGTTCAGAAGGAAAATCACTGCAATAGAGACATTAATGGTTCTGGAGTTGTTTTGGGATTAAATCTGAAGCTTTAGAATGGAAGATGAGTTTGAAGTGAAGCAACAAATAGCTTGTTTAATATTAAAGTTATTAATAACTATAGGAAAAATTAAAAGCTGACTCACAGTCTGAGGGAGGAAGGAAGGGGAGAAGCTCTGCAGAGTCAGACACAACACAAAATAGGCACAATTTACACCAAAAGAAAATAGAATGGTTTAAACCTTGCTTAATGAATCCTCCAGGTTTAAACCTCGCCCAATTTCTCTTTATATCTGGGTTTGGATACATCTTAATGTGTTGTGCTTTTTGGGTGTTATGTTTTTAATGGAGTCCTTCTAAAGTGTTTTGTAGATCAATATGACCAAAGGATATTAATGCTAAAATTACGATCAATATTTGATCATAAATCACCTAAACAGAATAAATGGGCAGAGGGAAGAACACCCTTAGCACTGTGACAGTAGCAATAAAAAACTAACCCCAAACCAACCAAAATTCAGTCTGAGGGTTCAACTTATCAATTAACAAGTGAATGATAATTAAAAATTGGAATTGCCCATTAAACAAAGATTTATCAGCTTGTCTGCCAAGACTGGTTTGGGTTGGGAGGGACCTTAAAGCCCGTCCAGTGCCACCCCTGCCATGGGCAGG
>NW_020957693.1:16357-23015 GCF_003031625.1 Empidonax traillii | reverse complement strand
CCCTGGTGTTGGGTGCTGCTGTCTTGGATTGAATATATCCTCCTTTGACTACTGTTGGAATTAGCCACTGTAAACACTACATAAAAGTTGAATCTCTGGCTTAATAAGTTTTCTTCCTTTTACTTTGAGGAAGAAGAGCAGGAGGACACTGCCTTTTGTACTGTTGAGTTTTGATTTGAAAATGCTATATTTTTCAGACATGAGATGCATTTAAGAATTAATCTATGTGATTACGCCAGGTTTGGGTGGGTATTACAATCTGCTATTTAATATTATAGAATTACCTTTATTTCCTCTGCTCATCCTGAAGTGCTTTAACTTCACAGACCTTTGTCAAGGCTTCTGATTATACTGTGTTGTTCCAACGGCTTCTGAAGATGATTCTGAAGACTGATGCTGGCAGAACTTTCCTACTGCAAGAAACAAATGGAATTGCTGCAGAAATGCTGAACTGGCAAGAACAATGTCAACATGCATTTGTTTTATTCTTCTCCTTAGTAAAAAGCGCATCGAATATCCTTGTGGTTTTTGAAGCCTTGTTGAATCAAAAGAAACTGATGCACAGTGGAACTCTCAGTGGACTTGAGAACTACTCAGCATGTGTGAGGATTAGATACATAGAAAGCAACTTCCCTTTTTAAATTATGAGGAGGATGAGCTTTGTTTTAGAGGACATCGGATTTTGAATATTTAAGGAAGCTTTATCTCCCTTTGTGTTTCCTTCTTATTGTAGTCACATTTCTGGTTTTGTCTTAACCGAGGTTTGCTCCTCTACTGGCACTAAGTGGTTATAGTGGGTTTCAGGGGTAGGGTGGGGATGTCCATGTACTGAAATAGGTTTTGTTTGGGTGTTCTTAAGTGCTCTTTTGCCGCATCATATAATAACTGATTGCTTCTGTTGTTAATAAATGAACAGGAGGATAAGCAAGATACTGTAGAAATTGTTTGGGGTTTGGTTTATTTAAACTTATTTAACTGAAAAAGCAATAAGAACTTGCAGTGATCTTTTAATACTTGGTGATGGCTTCTTTATGTACCGGTTTGGAAATTGGAGATTATATTTGATATCATGTGGCTGATCCATTATGGAATATTGGAGGTGTAAACTCTTGCATTTCAGCATTCCTAGCAGATATGCAACTTGATAAAGACCTAAGGTTGCTTAGTTTAATCAGAGTTTTTTTAGATCCCACCTTCACTGTTCAAAGCACTGGTTATCAAGGTGTTTTCTAGTGTTGTCACTTCTTTATAAATAAAGACAAAAGAGGTATGCATCTCTACTGGTATTGTCCATTTTATTGAAATATGGATGTTTACCAGAACTTACACTTGAAAACACAGAAAGCTGTAGTCTGTGGTATATCTTTACTAATGTTTTGTGACGGTTTGGACTTGGCTCCCTGCCAAATGCCCGAAAGCTAGGACAGCAGCCCCCTTTCCCCCTCTTTTCTTCTCTTAGGTTAAAGGAGAGAGAAACTATAAAAATTAAAGAACCCACAGTTAAGCTGCTTATATAAAAATATATCTATATTTACGCAAATTATAGTTATATACAGTTAAGATGCTATATACACCGTAAAAAGGGGGTCCACCCCCCGCAGGGATAGGGAAAGGGAAAAAGGGGACAAAAGGGAACAAAAGGGACACCGAACAGGTATACTAGATCAAACTATACTAATAACTAACAAAACAGATCTCACCATGTCCCTTAGAACAGCAGGATCGGCAGTCACAGCCAGCACTCTCCAAACCCCCACGTGGCAGGACAGTGGACTCTGCAGGCCTCAGCCTTAGATAAGCGAGACCAACGCAGGGACCCACTATTCCCAGACCTCGCCGGAAGAGAAGAGAGCGAGGTGTCTAATCTCCGACTTATTTATACTCTGGTTTACGTAAAAATTGTGTGGAATACTGGGTACTTGGCTCCTTCCTTGGTTACAAACTGGTCACCAAGGAAGGCCTAGACTAAAACCATCACATTCTCCACCCCTTATTCCATACTATTTTTACGTAAAACTTATATTTCGCGTTCACTTATATTCTGCGCATATATACACATATACATATTTGTATATAGTCCTTGTTCATTTTTCAGAGCATTCATCTTGTTGTAGAAGAATCAGCGTCAGCATCAGGGTTGGCTTGGTTCTCATTCTTGGCCCTTAGGTCACAATCACAGTTCTCGTTCTCAGGGCTTGTCCTCTGGTCTGGGCTGGTTTCTTACTGGATACTGGCATCAATTGTTCAGGCCTTTCTCATCTGGTGACTGGTTTCCTGCAAAACACAACTCAAAGCACATGATTAGTTTTTCCCCAAGGTTAAATTTTCTTGGGGCACGCAGTGGATTTCTCCATCCTTTCTCATTACCCACCAAGTATTTCCGGGCCCTTGAGTGAAAACAATTCCACGAATGGGTTTGTCTTGGCTTGTGGAAGGAGTAATCCAAACAGCCTTTCTTAACATACTTCTTAGATGGATCACTGGAACTTTGTCTTCATCTACAGTGTGGAGGGATTCTGCTTGGGCAGGACCAGCTCGATTGACAGAGTCTCTAGTGTTAACAAGCCAGGTGGCCTTGGCTAAGTGCTTGTCTCAGTTCTTGAAAGTTCCCTCACCTAGTGCCTTCAGAGTTGTTTTTAACAGTCCATTACACCTTTCGACTTTTCCAGCAGCGGGTGCATGATATGGAATGTGATATACCCATTCAATACCATGCTCCCGTGCCCAAGTGGCCACCAGATTATTCTTAAAATGAGTTCTGTTGTCTGACTCAATTCGGTCTGGAGTGCCATGTCTCCACAGGACTTGCTTTTCAAGACCTAGAATGGTATTTCGGGCTGTTGCATGTGGTACTGAATATGTCTCTAACCATCCAGTAGTCGCTTCCACCATGGTAAGCACATAGTGTTTACTTTGGTGGGTTTGTGGCAATGTGATGTAACCAACCTGCCATGCTTCTCCGTATCTATACTTGTCCCAGCGTCCACCATACCACAGGGGTTTCAACTTTTTGGCCTGTTTAATGGCAGCACAGGTTTCACAGTCATGAATAACCTGGGAAATAGTGTCCATGGTTATATCCACCCCTCGGTCTCGTGCCCATCTATAGGTGGCATCTCGGCCCTGATGGCCTGAAGCATCATGGGTCCATCGAGCTAGGAACAATTCTCTCTTTTTCTGCCAGTCTAGGTCTATTTGTGACACCTCGACTTGTGCAGCACGGTCTGCCTGTCTGTTATGAGCATGTTCTTCATTAGTTTGATCCCTGGGCACATGGGCATCGACATGGTGGACTCTCACATTCAGTTTCTTTGCTCTGGCAGCAATGTCTTGCCACAAATCGGCAGCCTAGATGGGTTTTCTTCTACGTCTCCAATTCATTTTCTTCCACCTGTTTAGCCATCCCCAAAGGGCATTGGCTATCATCCACGAATTGGTGTATAGGTAGAGCTTTGGCCATCCTTCTCTTTCTGCAATGTCCAGGGCCAATTGGACAGCTTTGAGTTCTGCAAACTGACTCGATTCGCCTTTCCTTTCAGTGGCTTCTGCCACCCTTCAGGTGGGACTCCACACAGCTGCTTTCCACTTCCGGCTCCTTCCTACAATGCGGCAAGAACCGTCAGTGAAAAGGGCATAGCGTGTCTCTTCATCTGGCAGCTGATTATATGGTGGAGCTTCTTCAGCTTGACTCACTGGCTCTTCTTCTTCTTCATTTGCTAGACTGAAGTTCCCACCTTCAGGCCAATTGGTTATAATTTCCAAAATTCCAGGGCGATTCGAGTTTCCCATTCGGACACGTTGCGTGATCAAGGCCATCCATTTGCTCCACGTGGCATCGGTGGCATGATGCGTAGAGGGCACCTTATCCTTGAACATCCAGCTCAGCACTGGTAATCGGGGTGTCAGGAAGAGTTGTGTTTCGGTACCAATCACTTCTGAGGCTGCTCGTATGCCTTCCTATGCCGCTAAGATTTCCTTCTCCATAGGGGTGTAATTGGCCTCAGAACCTCTGTAGCTTCGGCTCCAGAAACCAAGTGGTCGCCCTCGTGTCTCGCCAGGTACTTTTTGCCAGAGGCTCCAGGAGGGACCTTTATCTCCAGCTGTAGAGTAAAGTACATTCTTTACATCTGGTCCTGTCCTGACTGGCCCAAGAGCCACAGCATGTGCAATCTCTTGTTTGATTTGCCTGAAAGCCTGTTGTTGTTCAGGACCCCATTGGAAGTTGTTCTTTTTACGGGTCACAAAGTAAAGAGGGCTTACAATTTGGCTGTACTTGGGAATGTGCATCCTCCAGAAGCCTATGGCTCCCAGAAAAGCTTGGGTTTCTTTCTTGTTTGTCGGTGGAGCCATTGCTACGATCTTATTGATGACGTCTGTTGGAATCTGACGACGTCCATCTTGCCATTTCACCCTTAGGAACTGAATCTCTCTGGCAGGTCCCTTGACTTTATTTTTCTTGATGGCAAAACCAGCCTCAAGGAGAATCTGGATGATTTTTTGTCCTTTTTCAAAAACTTCTTCTGCTGTGTTCCCCCATACGATGATGTCATCGATGTACTGCAGGTGCTCTGGGGCCTTGCCCTTCTCCAGGGTGGCCTGGATCAGTCCATGGCAAATGGTTGGACTGTGCTTCCACCCCTGGGGCAGCCAATTCCAGGTGTACTGCATACCCCTCCAAGTGAAAGCAAACTGTGGCCTGTACTTTGCTGCCAAGGGAATGGAGAAAAACGCATTAGCAATATCAATAGTGGCGTACCACTTCGCTGCCTTGGACTCCAGCTCATACTGGAGCTCCAACATGTCTGGTACAGCAGCACTCAATGGTGGTGTGACTTCATTCAAGCCACGATAGTCCACAGTCAGTCTCCATTCTCCCTCAGATTTACGTACAGGCCAGATAGGGCTGTTGAAGGGTGAGTGTGTTTTGCTGACCACCCCTTGGCTCTCTAACTTCCTGATCATCTTGTGAATGGGGATCACAGCATCTCGGTTTGTCCTATACTGTCGCCTGTGTATAGTTGCAGTGGCTATAGGCACTTGCTGATCTTTGACTCGGAGTAGTCCCACAACGGAAGGGTCTTCTGAGAGGCCAGATAGGGCAGACAATTGCTTGGACTTCTCTTCAATCACCGTGGCTACACCGAAAGCCCATCGGTACCCCTTTGGGTCTTTGAAGTATCCTCTTTTTAGGTAGTCCATACCAAGAATGCAAGGGGCTTCTGGCCCTGTCACAATGGAATGCTTTTGCCATTGGTTTCCTGTCAAGCTCATATCGGCTTCTACCACTGACAATTCTTGAGACCCTCCGGTCACTCCAGAAATAGAAACAGCCTCCACACTCTTATGCTCTGATGGCATTAAAGTACACTGGGCACCAGTATCCACCAAAGCCCGGTATCTCTGAGGATCCGATGTGCCAGGCCATCGAACCTACACAGCCCAGTAAACCCTATTATCTTCCTGGTCTCTATCCTTCTCCTGGCAGAAGGCAGGGCCCCTCTATTGGTCTTGATCAGAGTATTCATCGTCCAACTTTGACTTTGCCTTCTTAGAAGCTTTCTTGTTACTGTCAAAGCGGACTTCCATCTTTTTGTGTTTCAGGGATTGCAGGGCATCTGCATCAACCACATAGACAACCTTTTTGTTGTCTTCCTTCTGTTGTAATTCTCTTACTCTGTCCTCAAGTTTGGAAGTGGGTGCACCATCCCACTTCTTCATGTTTTCTCCCTTACCACGCAGATAGGACCACAGTTGGTTGCGTGATTTCCGTCTGGGGTATCCTCTCCTTCTGCGTGCTAGGAAAGGAGACTGTGAACGAGGCCGGGACCAAGATCGAGGTCGAAATCGTGGTCGAAACCACTTTATTGGTCTGCCCCTATAGTCTCTATAATTTATGTAAACTATATTATCTCTCTTCCTACAGTCATCTTCATATCCAAAATATTCATAGGGCCTCTCCAGTGCTTCTTTAGGATGGGTAGGTCGGTGTCGGGCATCAGAGGACCTTTCTAAATTTTCGGCTATAGTCCTTATCCATGAACACATGGTGTCCACAGTTGGTTCATCCGTCTTTGGATTGTAAATTGATATTAAACAGTTGAGGTACGATGCAGGGGCACTTCTAATCATTTGCTTCCACATAGGCTCTGTACAGGCAATCTTTTCTGGTTCCAAACAGTCATAATAGTCTGAATTGCAGTATATGAGTTCCAGCATGGCTAATTTTCTTAAGTATTGGACGCCTTCTTCTGCAGTCGTCCACTTCTTTGGCGAACTCATTAAATATTCTTTAAACGGGTATTTTTCCCTCACACCGTGGAGGATTCAGAGCCAGAGACTGAGATTGTATGTCTCTCTCGCGATTTCCTGTTCTATTTTACGGTCCATAGCGAGGGATCCTAGTTGCTGTGCCTCATGACCCTCTAACAAGTGGCTTCTGGCCCCTTTACCCCAACATCGTACTAGCCAGGTGAGAATTTGTTCACCAGGCCGGCGGCTGTAATCCCGTCGTAGATCCCGGAGCTCTGCTGGGGTCATTGTTCGCAGTACCTCACTCGTTCGCACAACTTCTGTTCCGGAATAAGGGTCTCTTCTACGTGGAACCATTTCCACTTCTCTTTTGATGCTTCTACGTGGAACCGCTTTCTCTCTCTCTCTG
>NW_020957693.1:8203-10078 GCF_003031625.1 Empidonax traillii | reverse complement strand
CTGTAGGCCTCTAGGATTTACCCCTAACCCTATGCCATAACCTTGGTTTACCTGATTACATTGAGGACAGGATTGCACGATGGCCCGTGCCTCACTAATGGTTATGTGAAACTGTCTTTTAAGTCCCTTAGCATTTTGGTGAAAATGTGAATGGCTCTGCTGTGCTAATTGATAAGCAGTCTGTCCTGTCGGTGCAGTGAATACTAAGCGATCAGCTCGCTGATTCCCTTCTCCTAAGCCTACTGCCCATTTATGACTACGAATGTGGATAATTGCATAAGGGTGTTCTCGCTGTTGAGTGGCGTTTACTAACTGCTGTAAAAGATCCCCCAATCGTCGGTTTTTCACTTCCTTTACTATAGACCCTTCAATCCTGCTAACCACCCCCACTACGTATAGGGAATCGGACACGATGTTAAGAGGCCGTGTCATTGTAACAAGTGCATGCACTACTGCGGCAAGCTCGAGCATTTGCAATGAATCCTCAGGTGTTTCTGAGAGCAGCTGCTCATGCCATTGACCATCCTCTTTCCATGTAATGGCTGCTCTGTGTGATTTTTTCCCTGCATCTGTGAAAACCGTTCGAGCTCCTTCTATGGGGTGCTCCCTTCGCTTTGGTACAGGGACCCACTGCCATGCCCCCATCCAATTTAGGGGGGCCTCTTTTAAAGCATTCACGAGAACTGGACATGTAAGACCTAGTAAGGCTGCCTGTAGTTCTTCGCTATTACGGAGATACCAATCTAGCACAGTGTTTTGCATAGGTAACCGGATACATGCTGGCTCGCTGCCTTCAATCTCTAATATGCGCTTTCTACCCTGTTTTACTAAGTCAGCAAGCATTTCTGTTTTTTGCAAAATAGTTTTAGATTGCTGCGTGTTGTTAGCCATTCCAGTACCCTCAGGCCCTCCCCCGTTTTCTTTTCACTCTGTGTGATAGCACCGAGGGCATACTGGCTCGTAGCCCAGAGTGTGAGTTCTAAGGGTGACTGAAGGCAACGGCGCTGCACACAGCTCCTCGCGATGTGCTGGGAAATTTGTTCGATGACCTTAAGCTGTCGCGGGGTGGGATGGACAGGCATAGTTGGATCGGGGCCTTTGAGCAAAGGACGGAGTTCTGCGATGAGATCTGGTGGAATGCCGACCACAGGGCGAATCCATTGCAGGTCACCTAAGAGCTTTTGAGCGTCGTTGACCGTCCGTAGCTGCGTATGTATGGTCAGGTCCACAGGTGAGATGATTTTATTGCTGATTTTCAAGCCTAGGTACCTCCAGGGCACTTGACGTTGAATTTTCTCCGGAGCAATTATTAATCGCTGCTGGGCTAATGTTTGGGTAAGGTATTGTACCTGTGCCGAGGTAAACGGTGTTGGCTGAGCCAATAGGATGTCATCCATGTAGTGATATATGATGACAGAGGGCCAGTTTCTGCGCACCGGGAGTAGGGCTTGGTCAACATACAATTGACACAGGGTGGGGCTATTTTGCATGCCCAGTGGGAGAACGACCCATTCATATCTTTGATCCGGGCGTTCTCTGTTTGTGGCGGGGAGCGTAAAAGCAAAGCGTTTAGTATCCTGTGGGTGCAATGCAATTGTGAAAAAACAGTCCTTTAGATCTACTATTAGGAGATCCCAGTCCTCCAGTAACATAGCTGGGTTAGGCAATCCAGGTTGTAAGGCTCCTATAGGTTCCATTTGACTATTCACTGCTCGTAAGTCGTGCAGGAGGCGCCACCTCCCGGACTTCTTTTTTATTACAAAGATGGGCGTGTTCCAGGGACTGGTAGACAGACGCAAATGTCCCTGAGAGAGCTGCTCTTGTACCAGTTGATGAGCAGCCTCCAAATTCTCCCGTTTTAGCGGCCACTGTTTA
>NW_020957693.1:0-1583 GCF_003031625.1 Empidonax traillii | reverse complement strand
GACACAGGGCATGGAGATGTCTTCACTCGAGGGGCTCACGTCTCCATGTCCAATCCAGGGAATAGATTGGATCTGGATTTATCCATCAGACATTGTCAATACATGTGCCAGTCCCAAAGATGCTTTGGGATCAAGGCATCCAGAACACATTTGTGATGGGCCTGGGCCTGGTGGAAGGGCTGGGTGTGGCCACGTTGGCATGGCCAGGGCTTGTGGGGAGGGGTTGCCCTGCCAAGCCAAGCGAGACCAAGAACATCCCCGAGCAGGACATTTGCAATGGCACGTGTTCCATCCCATCCACACAGGAGTCAGTCAGGATGTATCCAACAGGACAAAGCAGATGTCTCCACAGGATCTTGGGCTGCCATTCCCTTGGGATATGGAAGACAGGTGGGATGGCATTCTGGGGTAGTGAGGCATTGGTGCTTTGGTGGCCAGGGAGCATTGCAGAATGGAGAGAACAGGCCATGATATCTGAAAGGGGCTGATGGATCACGGGTGGGGCTGCACTGGGACACTGTGGGGGGTGTGTTCTTTGGTTTCCAGGGGCCATTCTGGAATGGAGAGGATAGGAAGAGGCAGTGACATCAAAAAGGGGCCCATGGATTGGGGGCTGGACTGCATTCTGACAATGTGGGACGTTGATTCTTTGGTTTCCTGGTGCTGGTCACTCCCCCTATGATCCCAGTATCTCCAGTATGGTGCTGGTAACTCTTAATATGACCCCAGTCACTTCCAACTGGATCCTAGTGTCCCCCAAGGTGCTCCCAGTTGCTGCCAGTACCCCCCACGATGGTTTCGTTCCCTCTCAGGGACTCCCAGTCTGAGTCCAGTATGGCCAAAGGCACTCTCAGGCACTGCCTGGACGACACCATTTGCCCCCTGTGTGGTCCCACTTGATCCCAGTATGGTCCCGGTATGAGTCCAGTCACCTCCAGTATCATCCGAGTAACTTCCAGACACTTCCAGTACGAATCCAGTTTGATCCCACTCATCCCCAGTATGGCTGCAGTCCCTCCCACACACTCCCAGTATTATTGCAGTCACTCCCAGTAAGAGCCCAGCAGGACACCAGCAGGGGCCCAGCTGCTCCCACTATGATCCCAGTTGCCCCCAGCATGGTTTCAGTTGCTCCCCTTCACCCCTACTGTGGTTCCAGTCCCTCCCAGTCACTCCCAGTATAGCCCAGTTGCCTCTTGCATGCTCCCAGTCAGTCCCAGTATGACCCCAGTCTCTTAGTATTATCCAAGTTACTCCATGCATGGTCCAAGTTGCTGTTGCAATGATCTCGGAGTTAGCAGTACTATGGCTAAGGGTTTCTGTGTAGACCAGGCCTCTGACCAGGCCTCTGATCGGAATGTACCAGCTATACAAGATTAAATAAAAACAATTATGAAAAGGAACTGAAGCATAAAGAACATGCACCTGGTGGTGGGAGTGAGGTATGCGAATTATAGAGTTAGGCAACTGGGGATGATTGATAATGACCTTAGCTAGGAGTTAATTAATTGGATGAAATATTAAGCTTCATCATGTACCTTTGAAGTGGTAGCTATAGAAATGTTTTGTTTGTCTGAGTGTAT
>NW_020957692.1:16155-23044 GCF_003031625.1 Empidonax traillii | reverse complement strand
TCCTACTTTGCTGAGCTGTTTTTTCCAGGCAGGTGGTCTCCTGCTGGTTCCCCAGCCCTGGCAGGACTTTTCCTTCCCCTGGATGAACTCGTGAGGTTTCTGTTGGCCCATCCCACTGGTGCTGGTCAGGATGTGCCCTCCACATCCTGTGGTTTCTCCTGGAAAACTCCCAGTGCCTTGGCCAGAGCTCAGTGCAGTGAGGGCTCTGCTCCCTGCAGGGGTAACACCAGTGACAAACCAGCACTGGGGCAACTCCCGACGAGTTGGGGAGGTCCTGGTTTTTGGCAAGTTTAGAGGACAACATTTGCCCCAGCACCATGTGAGGGTGGACAAGAGCCCGTTCTGAAGGTGCACGGGGCCGTGGGGACATGGGGCAGTGGTGGCTCAGGTGGCTCCAGGTGACAACTCCTGCACCAAAGTCCATCCACTCCCAGGTTCCTCCATGGAGGAGCCCCAAAGGAAGAGGCACTTTCCCTTGTTTACCTGCAGAGTAGCCATGAGCCCAGTAGGGAGAGCTGGGTAATGAGCCTCAGAAGATTCCAGCTGAGCCTCAGAAGATTCCAGCAGAGCCTCAGGAGCCTCACGACGATTCCAGCTCTGAGCCAGGGCTTACTTGCTAATTTTGAATCTCTCCTTTGGGTGAAGTGTTCAAAGCAAACTAGTTCAATCCTGAGTGTGCCGGTGGGGTGGGTGGGTGCCCTGTGATGGGGCTGTTTGGAGATGGGCACGGGGTCCCTGCAAAGGCTGGGGGGGTTTGGGGAGTGATCCCAGCCCCAGCCATGTGTGGAAGGGTCTCTGCTCCCTCCAGAGCTGGCTGCAGAGTTACAAACAGCAGCACCCCTGAACTGCCACAGCACATCAGGGTCATGGAATCATGGAATCACAGACTGGCTTGGATTGGGAAGAACCCTGAAACTCATCCTGTTCCACCCCCTGCCATGGGCAGGGACACCTTCCAGTAGCCCAGAGTGCTCCCAGGCCCTTGGCTGGGGGCACTGGTTGGACTGCAGCTCCCTGGGCAGAAACCCCTCCAGGCCAGTGGCCATGCACAGCCCCAGCAGGAAGGAGCTGGGTGAGCAGGGACAGACTCCACGGCTTCAGCAAGTCCAGCACTGGCTGCACGGGCCCCAGACTGGACACAAACTCCAGCTCCCACCCATCCTCCTGCCTGTCTCCCTCAGCCCAGAACCTGCACCACCCTTCCCCCCACAGCCCCACCCCGGCCTCAGGCCACTCTCAGAACTAACGTTTAGTTAATTCCAAATAAATTATCGCTGTCCAGCACCATTTCCTTGTTCAGTTGTTGTGTACAACCTTCTTGGGACCTGCAGCACAAACGGTCCCGTTTGGCACCACCCAAACTCCAGATCCAGGGGTGGGGCTGGAGCTGCCACTGGAAAAGGTTTTCCCATTTTGCCCTGGCATTTTCAGGCCCTAAAACTTCCCTAGGCTTGAGCTGTATTTGGAGGGGGATCACTGATTTTTTACAGGGAAGTTTGGAGTTGGCTCCTGCTCTTCACGCCAGGAGCTGCCCCACAGACCCAGGGGGGCTGCACAGAGTCCACTCCCGCGGGGGCTGCAGAAACCCTCCGGCAGCAGGAGAGGGCTTGGGGGTCCCCTCGGGACACCCCGGGAGAGTCCCTGCCTGGCGACAGCGGGCACGGGGGGACAGCGAGGCGCAAACATCCCCCCCTCTGCAAAGGGCACAGCCAGCCAGGGGACAGGGACGTCCCAGCGCCCCCGTGCAGGGCTGGGGGCGTGGGGCAGGAGTTAATTGCGGGGGGGAGGTTTGTCTGGAAGGAGGGAGCGGGGACCTGCCTTCGCGTCCCTCCGCGCAGCACAGGGACCGAGGGTGCGGGGACAGCCACTGGCAGGACCCCAGGAGGGACCGAGGGGTGCGGGGACAGCCACCCGCCGGGTCCCCAGGGCGCAGCACCCGCAGGTCCCCAGGGCGTAGCGCCCGCAGGTCCCCAGGATGCAGCACCCGCCGGGTCCCCAGGATGCAGCACCCGCAGGTCCCCAGGATGCAGAGCCGGCAGGTCCCCAGGATGGAGCACCCGCAGGTCCCCAGGATGCAGAGCCGGCAGGTCCCCAGGATGGAGCACCCGCAGGTCCCCAGGATGCAGAGCCGGCAGGTCCCCAGGATGCAGAGCCGGCAGGTCCCCAGGGTGCAGCACCCGCAGGTCCCCAGGATGCAGAGCCGGCAGGTCCCCAGGATGCAGCACCCGCAGGTCCCCAGGATGCAGCACCCGCAGGTCCCCAGGGAGCGGTGACAGATCCATTAATTGCCCGGGCAGCCGCGGGGCGGGCGCGGCCGCAGCAGCGAGGCCACCGGCGCTCAGAGCTCCTCGCGCCCGCGCCGTTAATTACCAGCCGGCTCGTTAGCGCTAATTGGACTCTCCCAGGAAAGGAACGTGATGGAAAAAACATAATAAACAAAAAGTTCAGTGGCTTTTAACTTTGGCTTGTTGGAAAGCCCAGGGAGGGAAGTGAGTCAGCAGGGCCCAGACGGCGGGGAGGGGGACGCGCCCGCTTCCCGTCACCGTCACACAGCCCAAATCTCTGCCCAGGGCCGGGGGACGGCGACCGAGGCACGTGTCCTCAGGGTCCCTGGGCCCAGCAGTGCTCTGTGGCCAGCGCAGGGATGCTCCACCACAGAACATCGTGCCTGGCTCTGCTCGGGGGGCCGGGGGGTCCCACACACCGGAGCGACTGTTAACCCAAACCAGGGACTGTGCCCCCGCAGGGGACAGGGACCACTCCGTGCTCCACGCTCCACGTGCCACGGCCCCCCGGGAGCCACGGGAGCTCGGGCCAGGGCTGGGGGTATTTGGGAGCTCCCCCCTGCCCACGGTGTGTGCTGGGGCTGTGAGGGCACGGCTGGGGCTGTGAGGGCACGGCTGGGGTACAGCAGGCACAGCTCCTGGTTGCTGCCCTGGGAGCAGCTCCCCTGCGAATCCCTCAGCCTGTGCCTCACAAAACCTCCCAAACCTGGGAGGATGGACCTGCTCAGCACCACAGAATCCCAGGATGGGTGAGGCTGGAAGGGCCCACAGTGTCTCATCTGGTCCCACCTCCCTGCTTGAGCAGGGCCATCCCAGAGCACACGGCACAGGGTTGAGTCTAGACACCTCTGGAATATCTGCAGTAAGGGGACTCCACCCCCTCTGGACAATCTGTTCAGGGCTGGGTCACTGCCCAGCCAAGAAGTTCTTCCTCCTGTGCAGGTGGAACTTGCTGGGCATCAGTTCCTGCCCCTTCCTCTTGTGCCATTGCTGGGCCCCCCCGAGCAGAGCCTGGGCCATCCTCTGCCCCCTCCCTGCAGACCCCCCAGACCTGGGGGACGTCCCCTCAGTGTCCCAGCTCCCTCGGCCTCTCCTGTCACAGAGATGCTCCATCCCTTCAGCATCGGTGTCACCCTTTACTGGCTGCACTCCAGGAGCTCCACAGCTCTGCTGTGCTGCCAAGCCCAGAGTTGTGCCCAGCACTGCAGCTGTGCCTCCCCAGGGCTGAGCAGAGGGGCAGGATCGCCTCCCTGACCTGCCGGCAATGCTTCCCCGTGCCGAGCCGCCCTGGTGACGTGGCTGTGACAGCGGGCATGGCACTCGTGTGGAGCACAGGAGGCACCTCCTGGCCAGAAGGCAGCACTGCCACCTCCCTGCGCCGCCACCACCGCGCTGTCACCCCCCCTGCCGCCCTGTGCCAGCCCCCTGCACTGCCCTCTCCCTCGGTGTGTGCTCAGACCTCATTCCTCTGCTCCCGGGCCAGTCCAGAGTGCCAAGCCTTGCTTCCACGACTGCCTGCATTAATCCCAAAACAGGGGCTGGACCGGATCTTGGCAGGCCACAGGATCCAGTCCCTCTGCATTGTACCTCGGTCTCTTCTCTGTGCTGAACATCACCAGGTCCTTCAGCCTTTCCTTCTGGCCACCTTTTCCAAACCCCCGATGACTTCTGTTCCCCTTCTGGCTCCCTCTGGGCGCTGCTGGTCTTCTCTTGAGATCCCACTGGGACTCAGTGACAGATCCAGCCCCAGGGATCTGCCCTGTGCTGGTCAGACACCTGACCAGGTGCTCTCTAAACAGGTGCCTTTTCCAGTTTCCCTGCTTTGAGGATTGTTTGCCACAACCCCGTGTGGCCACACCGACTGGCATCACTGCCCTTCTGGTCTTGGCAGCGTGGTCGTGGGGGGAGCCCCGGTTACCCAGGGCTGCTGGAACGCTGGCATGTCCCAGCTTGCACATTTTGGGCCAGATCCCTCTCTTCCCATTCAAATGCTGAGAGAAGCTGGACAGCTGGCCCAAAGCCAAGAGCCACAGCAGCTGCTCACACTCTGTCCCCCCCAGAGGGGCAGAAAGTGCCTCTGAATCTGCCAGTGATGCTGGAATGTCCCGCTTGTCTTCAGCCACAGCTCTCACCCAGACACCTCCCTCCCTCTGCAGCAGTTCCTCCACTTCCATCACTTAATCAGAGTATTTGCTTTGGTTTGTTTGCTTATGGTTATATTTTTGAATATTTAAATATTTGCGCTACATTTTTGGTTATTTCACCTGACCCCTCCCCCTGCAGTCAGGAATCTTCCCTAGAGACTTTGGCTTTTTCCTTCTAATTTGATGGATGTTGTAATTAGGTTCCAGCCTGACTAACCCTGCTCTGTGTGGAATGGGAGGGGGTTGGTGTATCATAACCCCCCCTGCCAAATCAGGGCTGGCTTTTTCCCAGCTCGAGCTCCTCCATGACTCACCCAGTAAATCATGGACCCACAGAAGGTTTGGGTTGGGAGGGGGTGGACGAGTTAGTGTCTCCAGGTTCCATCCCGTCCCGTTTTCTACAGTCCTGGATTCAAAACTGGCAAGTCCCCCCCGTCCCCTCGCTGCAGCAGCTTTGGGTGAGGAGGGACCCAGCGAGGTCTCCCCTCTGCCTCCTCAGACCTCTGGACTCACACTTTTGGAGCCTGGAGGAGACATTGGCTGTCTCTCTCAGATGTTGAAGCAGTTCAGACACCTTTAATGTCTGTTATTTCCTCACACAGCAGCCGGGTTTGCTGAGATATCCACAGGCCCCTGCCCACCCCCTGCTCCTCCCCTGCCCCCAGCTGACTACTTTGATCTCAGAAAGGCCATTCCAAGCCTTCCAGCACTTCATTCCTGCCAGGCAGCTAAGCCTGGGCGTGATTAATGAGCAGTTCCGTGTCTCCACACCCACAAGGTGTTGCTGTGTGTGGGGACAAGGCTCGTAGGGAAGCAAGAAGGAGCAGGAGCCAACGGAGCTGCCAGATGAATATTAAACCCAAAGAGCTGCTCAGCAATATTTTATGTTTGTAGCTGAGTTTGACTTCAAATCCTGGGCAATGCAAGGACTCCAGGGAATTAGCATCTTCCCCCAGCATAAAAGCCTCATTTTTTATGGAGCACAAATGAGTTCTGGGCAGATGGGGAGGTCTGGGAGCATCTCTCTCTGTATTTGCCAGCTGATATTTCCAAGTGTCTATGGAAAGTTGGGAGGACTGTGAAGTGATACATTAAAAATTGTAATTTTTAAAATAGGAAAATAGATGGGAAAGGGCCTGGGAGGGGGGAAAGAGCTGCTTGTTTTCCTGCTGCATTGCGGCTGTGGAGTTAAGGATCTCCGTTAGGCTTTGCTGCCATAAATTAAGAAGCATCAAACAGAGAGAGATAAAAAGGCAAGGAAAAAAGTCAGAGATCTGACAGCTCCAAGTCAGGGCTCCAAGAGCAATCCCAGGCAGAGCCCACAGCTCCAGGATGGGGTGAAACCTGGGGCCAAGAGCTGCCAAGGGCTCACCCCAGAGCAGGAGGAATTTCGGGTGACCTTGGCAGTTGGACAGAGCCCAAAATCCACCACGGAAAACCCAGCCAGTGGCAGGGAAAGTTCCAGACTTCTTGGGGAAAAGCACAACTTCCAGAGGGAGAAGTCCCTGTGCAGGCAGCCACAGAGCCTTCCCAGAGGCACTGAGGAGTGGGGTCAGTGGGCAGCGCTCGGAAATCCCCTGGATCCTCGTCCAGGCGTGCATTCCCGAGGTCATGCTGAGCTGGGGCTCAAGAGCCAGAGGGTCCTGCCCATGCCAGTTCTCCCTGGCACTGCAGGGGATGGAGTCCCATCTCCTCTGTCACCCCACCAGCTTTCCCTTCCCTGGGTTCCCCACCAGCTTTACCTCCAGCATCACCAAACCTCCAGGCCATCACCTCTAGCTGCTGACCACCCCAGAACAGCTGCCAGCAGAGGATCCCATGGAAGTTGCAGTGTGGGATTGGGTAGGATGGCTGCTCTAGGTACATCCTGAAAAACAGAAGTTAATTTATTAAGCAGTTTTCTAACTCTGGGATAATTTCCCCAAGAAATGAGTTGAAGCTACAAGACAGAAGAGATCCAGTGTTGGGAGCAGCAGGAATACACAAAGATGCTCAATACCATAGGCCTGGGGAGAAAAACCTGGGAAAGGGTGTCCAGCCTGGGAAAGGCTGTGGTACATCAGACAGACAGCTGGGCACTTACAGGAATTACTGTGGGAGTGGAAAGGGCTGGTATTAACAACACCCAGATGTGATGAACTCAAAGCCTGCACTTTGCATGGATGTCTCCCACGCAGCTGGAGATGGGATAACCCCCACCTTTCACCCTCACAACATGAACATTGAGGGGCTGGAGAAGGAAAGGTGGCCCTAGAAGGGAAGGGAGCTGGGAAGGGGCTGGAGCAGCAGGAGGGGCTGAGGGAGCTGGGGGGGCTCAGCCTGGAGAAAAGGAGGCTCAGGGGGGACCTTCTGGCTCTGCAAGTCCCTGCCAGGAGGGGGGAGCCGGGGGGGGTCGGGCTCTGCTCCCAGGGAACAGGGACAGGAGGAGAGGGAACGGCCTCCAGCTGGGCCAGGGGAGGC
>NW_020957692.1:12434-14502 GCF_003031625.1 Empidonax traillii | reverse complement strand
TGCTACTCGATGTACCGCACTGTCACCAGGGGGGTGGCGAAGCGGACGCGGCGCCGGCGCCGGTGCCGGCGCTGGATGTGCCGTGTCCAGAGGTGCATCAGGGAGCGCCCCAGGGAGCTGCAGGGCTGCAAGAGGCCACAGCCTGCCCCCTTGCCACGCTGCCTGACCCCGAGCCCCCACCGCCGGGGGGTGGGCTGTGCCGAGCGGGCCCTGCCCGGAGCAGCGGGGATGGTGCTGCATCCCAGCCCCACGGAGCGGCTGCTCCTGTGGGACCCCGTGGGGCTAAAGGTGTCCCGTTCTCCGGGCAGGGAGCTGCTGCTGCGCTGTCCCGTGTCCTCACATCTGGCCTCTCCCGTCCCCTTGCCCGTGTCCCGCCTCGGCAGCTTCGCTCCCAGGCGCCGGCGAGCCTTTCTGACCCTCAGCAGTCCCGGCTCTGCCGGCACCTCGGTCTGGACCGCCGGGAAGGGCCCCTGTTCCCATTGCCACTGGGCCAGCTGTGCCTGCAGCTCCCTGCACTGCTCCTCGAACAGCGCCCGCGTGTCCTGGGAGCTGCGGATGAACTTTGGGACATGCTTCCTGTAGTTCATGGAACTTCGTCGGGAGCTGCCAGGGGACACTTCTGCTGACTTCTGCGCCCTGTCCAAGCTGCTCTGCTCCTCCAGCCGGGCTATTGCTGCCCTTGGCTGCTTCCAGTGCTGCCGGATCCTCTGCAGGAACCACAGATGGGTGAGACAGCAGCAGCTCCTGGGCCCACCCCACACCCTCCACGACGCTCCACACGCCACTCCAGCCCAGCCCAGCCCAGCCCACAGAGCGGTGCAGAGGCACCTACCCATAGACGCTTGTCCCGCAGCACAGCAGCGACCAGGATGAGCTGCAGCACCAGGATCGTGACTGCAACCAGCTCCCCTGCAGTGAAGATGTTGAGGTACCTCATGGCACCATCCCTGGCGCTCCAGGTCACCGGTCAGAGCCCCCTTTGTGACCTCACGGGGCAGGCAGGGCCCCCTTTGTGACATCACAGGTCAGGCAGAGCCCCCCCTGTGACATCTGGCTGCCATATGACAAGGGGACGAGTCACCTGCTGGAGACACCTGCAGGGCCCCGCAGGATCAGGCTGGTGCAGCTGCTGGGCGGCTGCAGCTTCCCATGGCAGCTCCTGACCAAGCTCCATGAGCTACAGGACGCGTTTCCCACGGTTCATCCGCAGCTCCCAGGACGCGCGGGCGCTGTTCGAGGAGCAGCGCAGGGAGCTGGAGGCACTGCTAGCCCAGTGGCAATGGGAACAGGGGCCCTTCCCGCTGCTCCAGGCTGAGCTGCCGCTGCAGCCAGGACTGCTGGGGGGGAGGAATTCTCCCCAGCACCGCAGAGTGCAGAGGCCAGACATGGACAGTGGAGGGGAAGAGGATGATGAGGACACGGGACGGCACAGCCGCAGCCCCACGGGGCTGGGAAGCAGCAGATCCACGGCCATGGCCTGGTTCATCCCCAGGGAAGTGGTGATCACAAACCCCCTGGGGGCCGACAGCAGCAGCAGCAGCAGCAGCAGCAGCAGCCTCCTGGAGCTGGCACGGAGCATCCCCACGCCCGACCCGTGGTGGGGCCCGGTCAGAGCACCCCCCCGGCAGCGGGTGCCCCCACGCAGGGCCCGCAGCTGGGCACCACAACGGTTCCTGGGGAAACTCCACGCCCAGCTGAGGGGATTCCTGGGACCCTGGTGGAGCTGCCACGTCCCTTCCTGCCAGTGCCCCCACCCCGTCCCTCCCTGCCAGTGCCACCGTCACGCCCGCCCCTCCCGGGTCCGCTTCCTCTGATGTCCTGGTGCTGGTGGCACTGCTGGGCCCAGAAGAGCAAGAGGTTTCAATCCTGAGACACCAGGGCTTGTCCAAGCCACGAAGAACATCCTGGGTTGGTCAGGCAGGACCTGACCCTCACAATTCCCCCCTGGGCAGGACTCATCCACTGGCACCTCAGGCTTTTCCTCACTCTTTGGCTCTACATTCCCCCCAGCAATTAAAAAAAAAAAAAAAAAAAAAAAAAAAAAAAAAAAAAAAAAAAAAAAAAAAAA
>NW_020957692.1:4505-11840 GCF_003031625.1 Empidonax traillii | reverse complement strand
AAAAAAAAAAAAAAAAAAAAAAAAAAAAAAAAAAAAAAAAAAAAAAAAAAAAAGCCCACAAAACCAAAAACCAACCAAAACCAACCAACCAACCAAAAAACCAACCAAAAAACCCCCCCAAAACTAAAGTATTATTTGTAAAAATCATTTTGATTTGCTTTTACCTCCTTAGCCACATTAAGTTCTAGTTGGGCTTTGGCCCTTCTCATCTTCCCCCTCCATGACCTCCCAACATCCTCGTTGGCCTCCTGACTTGCTGCCCCTTCTCCCAAAGGTCATCACTCTCCAGTTGTGCTGCCTTCCTCCTTCCTTCCCTGGGAACCCAAAGCTCATCCCGCTGAGGGGGTGCCCAGAGTCCTGGGGTGCCTGGGCTGTGTGGGGGCACTTTATGGATGAGTTTTCCCTGCCCCAGAGAGCAGCTTCTCTTTTGCTTCTCCTTTTGCTTTCCGTGCACATCGGTTCTCCTGCTCAGTCTGTTCTTGCTGCCTTTTCTGGAGATGGGTTGGAGGCTTTAGGGGCTGCGGGTGGTCCTGATCCCCCTGCAGTCCTTGTCCACTTCTCCTCCTTGCTCCTGTGCCTGCCCTGTGCTGTGCTCTCTCCAGGAGCCAGAACAAAGATGCTTGCCCCAGAAACTGCTGCCCTCCCTCCACATGGGCCCTTCCCCAGCCACATCCTGCTCTCTCTCTCAGGATGTTCCTCCCCACAGCCATCAGGGTTTGGGACAGGCACACTGGCCCCAGACCTTCTGGGCCTCTCCAGGGTGGGATGCTGTGCAGGTGCTGTGTGTGCTGCAGCCACTGGATGCCCGTGAGGCTGGAGAACAGTTTAATAATCAGGAGTTCCAGAACAATCAGAACGGGGCTGTGCCCATCCCCGGGGTCCTGCAGAGTGCCCGGGGCAGGGACAGGATCTGCACATAGGGGGGCTGGGGGGATTCCCCTGCTGGCCCCAAACACTGCCTGGGAGCCTCATTGCCCATGGTGTGGGGACAGAGGGGCAGAGCCTGGGCTGGGCTGCGAGGGGAGCTGGGCAGGGGGCCATGGGAAGGGCTGGGAGCTCCTGGGAGCGTCACTTTCCCCTTGGCTGGGACAGGGAGGGCTGTGGGCAGGGATAGGGGGTCTCTGTGAGCTGGGACAGGGAGGGCTGTGGGCAGGGATAGGGGGGCTCTGTGAGCTGGGACAGGGGGTCTCTGTGAGCTGGGACAGGGCTCCATGGCTGGGGCTGGTGCCAGGGTGCTGCTGGTGTGGGGGTGGGACACCTTGGAGTGGAGCTGCCAAGGGCAGGCATGGACAAGGGGATGGAAGAGGACAAAGATGAGATGTGGGATGAAGCAGCAGCTCCAAGGCAGCAGATCCATGGCCATGACCTGGTTCATCCACTGGGACGTGGTGACCAAAAACCCCACAGGGTCACATGGCAGCAATTCCCTGGAGCTGTTCCACATCCCCCTCACAGGGATCATCACATCCCCCTCACAGGGATCCCCACATCCCCCTCACAGGGATCATCACATCCCCCTCACAGGGATCCCCACATCCCCCTCACAGGTCTCCCCACATCCCCCTCACAGGGATCCCCACATCCCTCCTCACAGGGATCCCCACATCCTCCTCACAGGGATCCCCACATCCCCCTCGCAGGGATCCCCACATCCCCCTCTCAGGGATCCCCACATCCCCCTCACAGGGATCCCCACATGCCCCTCACAGGGATCCCCACATCCCCCCTCACAGGGATCATCACATCCCTCCTCTCAGGGATCCCCACATCCCTCTCACACGTGTCAGCCAGTGGAGGCTGAGGGGCCTGATCCCTCCATCCCTCCCAGGGCCCCCTCACCCTGGCCAGTGGCTGGAAGGAGCCAGAGCCCTTGGCCCTGGCAGGAGGGGCAGGACACACATTCCACAGTTTATTTCCATTTGGTGGTGGGATGTGATGGGGGACGTGGGTGCCCACCCTGGCAGAGCCAGCTGGGACCCCTCAGCCCTGCAGCCGGCCGGGGGTCCCGCTGTGGGGCTCCTCTCCCCAGCGAGGGTGCAGCTCCCATTGGCTCTGTGCAGGTCCAGGGGCACTTTGGGACGCGCTGCCCTCGTGGGGCACCCGCAGCCCCCACTGCCCCTGGGTGGGTGGTGGGCAGGGGGGGCCTTGGGGCGGTGGGTCCGCAGGGCCATCAGGCAGCGTTGCCCAGGACCAGCACGCTCATGAGGAAAACCATGAGGAAGAAGATCCACATGAAGAAACGGTCCATGACCTTGGCCACCTTCTTCCACTCGCCGGTGCGGCGCTGGTTGGCGCGGTGGCGCCGGAAGCAGCCGGCGATGTAGCCCACGTTCCTCAGCAGGGCGTCGTGGTGGCACAGGCAGTGGCCCCAGGGGCAGACCCCGGCCTCGGAGCCCACCTCCCCCTCCCCGGGGCTCTCCCACGGCCCCCCAGCGTCCCCCCTGCTCCCCTGCCCGCCCGGCGCCCGCTGGGGACTCTTGCAGCTCTCGCCCACCTCGTAGACGCAGCAGAGCCGGGCCATGTGGTGGAGGATGAGCTGCCGTGCCCAGGGGGGCACGGGCCGGGCCCCCGGCCCGCAGTGGTGGACGTTCATGATGAAGATGGTCAGTGCAGTGGAGGCCGTGATCATGGTCATGGTGGCGATGTAGTACTTCCCTGTGGGTGGGCAGTGGGTGCTGGCACTGCACTGGGGGGGTCCTCACCCCCCCACACCACAGCCCTTCCCCCTGGCAGGGGATCCTCACCCACACCCCATGGCCCTTCGCCCTGGCAGGGGCATGCCTGACCCTGGCGCAGCCCCAGTCCCACGGGACACTCCCGGCACACCCCCAGTCCCACGGGACGCTCCTGGCACAGCCCCAGTCCCACGGGACGCTCCCAGTGCCGCCCCAGTCCCACGGGACGCTCCCGGCACAGCCCCAGTCCCACGGGACACTCCCGGTGCCGTCGGGGCTCACCGATGAGCGGGACGCTCTCCGAGGGCGGCATGCTCTCCGCCACCAGCAGCTGGAACACGGTGAGGGCCAGCAGCACCGTCACCCCCAGCGACACCTTCTCCCCCGAGTCAGCGGGCAGGTAGAAGCCGAGGGGCGCCAGGAAGGAGACCATGATGCAGGGCAGGAGCAGGTTGAAGATGTAGAAGGAGGCGCGGCGGCGCAGGAGCAGCGTGTAGGTGATGTCGGGGTAGGGCTCGGAGCAGCAGCCGTAGGTGATGACGTTCCGCGTGGCCGGCATGCCCAGCACCTCCCACTCCACGTTCTCCACGAAGTCCGTCAGGTCCCCGCTGTCCAGCCGGTTGCGGAGGTCTATCTGGTTCCCGTTGTAGGTCCAGGAGCCGAAGGTGAGGCGGCAGCGCTGCCCGTCGAAGGGGAAGTAGGACACGTCCACCTTGCAGGAGCTCTTGGTGATGGCGGGCGAGTCCCACATGATGTGCCCGTCCGAGCGCAGCACCACGTTGGTCTCCATGGAGCCCCCGAAGTGCTCGTCGGCGCTGGGGGAGGAGGGGGGAGGGACGGCCGTAGGGCCGAGGTGGCCCCCGGGCCAAGCCGTGTCCCCTCCCCGTGTCACTTGAAGCCCCTGGCAGCCCCCGTGGTGGCGGGGGGTCAGTCCCGGGCACACCGGGCTGCTGCCAGCCCCCCTGGCCCCGTGCCACCCAGATGGTGGGACCACCTCCTGCATCACCCACACCGGGACCCTCCTGCTCCCACCCCACGTGCAGCCACGCAGCCCCAAGGTCGGCGACACCCGGTGCAGCCCCCCAGCCCCAGCCCGAGCCCCCAGCCCCAGCCCGAGCCCCCCCAGCCCCAGCCCGAGCCCCCCCAGCCCTGGGAGCAGCGGCAGGGGCTGAGCACAACCCACTTGTTGTAGAGGATGATGTCCGGCCGCCACACGTAGCTGCTGGGGATGCGGATGCTGTCGATGCCGCCGTAGTCATTCTTGTCCCAGCTCAGGTGGGCGTCCAGCCAGGCCTGGCGCACCCACAGGTATGAGGTGAGGACCTGGTTCCTCTCGTCCTGCCGAGGGCAGAGGGTGGGCACGGGCTGATGGCCCCTCGGTGCCACCCCCGCCCCCCTCAGCCCCCAGCCCAGTGGCCTCTCCAAGTGTCCCGAGGGGCTGAGGTGGCTTCCAGGGGGTCCTGCTGGTTCGAGGAGGTTGGAAGGGTCTGAGCCGAGCTCTGAGGCTTCACGGAGCTCATTGAGGGGGGAAGGTTGTGCAGGTTTTGGGCGGTCTGAGCCGTCTTCAAGTGGTCTGAGCTGGCTCGGGGGCAGCTGGGCTGGTTTGGGCGGGGTCTGGGCTGGTTTCAAGGGCTGAGCATCAGAGCAGGAGCCACCGGGGCAGAGCCGAGCCCGGGGCCGGTGCTGTGCCCGGGCACTCACCATGTCGATGATCTGGGAGAGGGTGACTTGCAGGGTGACGTTGAGCGCCCGGTCCGTGTCCTCCACGGGGCGCAGGGCGCTCGAGTAGTTGGCGAAGAGGTCGTGGAGCAGCTTGTAGGCGAACCTGCCCTGCGCCCCCCGGCAGCCTGGGGGGACCCAGAGCGGCGCTGGAGCGGCCGGGGCTCGGCCGGAGCCCTCCCGAGGATCCCCAGGGCCAGCTGGGTAGGGTGGGGGAGCACCTCGGGACTCCCGTCCCTCCTCGCCGCCAGCCTGAGCCCCCCACGCCCCCGGGATGCCCCGTGTGCGGGACGCTGCTCGCAGCAGCCGTGGGATGCTCGCCCCGCACCCGGAGCGGGGTCCGCACCGCTCGCTGCTCACCCGGGGCCAGGAGGACGCCGGCCAGGCAGAGGCAGAGGCAGAGCAGCCCGAGCGCTCCGAGCTCCATCCCGCCGAACAATCCCGGGGACACGGGGGGGGCCGGGGTGACGTCAGGGCTGGGACAGCGCGGGGGGGCTCGGCCCCCACAGGGACCCGCAGCCAGGGGGTACGGAGAGACCCCCGAGGGTCCCCGGCTGGGAGGGGGGGCAGCTGAACCCCTTTGGGCTGGGTTTGGGTGCCGAGGCACCGCCGGCACCACACGGTACCTGTCGGCTGCACCTGCTCGAGCCCCGGGAGGGAATGGCTCTTCCAGAGGCTCCTGGAACCGTGGGGGCAGTGGGAAGAGCCGAGGGTGGATGCTGCAGTCCCTGGGGTACAGGGACCCCTGTGCACAAAGGACATCCCGTTCTGCAGACTTTCAAAAGAGCAAGGAAAGGGAAGAGGCAGATTATTCCCTTTTGGTGAGAGGAAAAGCCCGGGAGGTTAAGGGACACGGCCCAGGAGACAAAGCAGGAGTGGCAGCGGTCCCTGTCCCAGGAACATCCCCCTGCTCCATCGCTGGGGAATCCGGAGCATCGTCCCCGCTCCATCGCTGGGGAATCCGGAGCATCGTCCCCGCTCCATCGCTGGGGAATCCGCCGCCTCCCCGGCTCCTCCTGGCACGTTTCCCACGCCGGGCCCGGCAGCAGGTGCCGAGCGGTTTTGAGGCCGGAGGTTTTGTTTCCAGGCAGTGAATTATTCATGCCCAGCCCGTGTCCCGCCGGGCCCGGGGCCGCACAGACCCAATTACAGTAATGGAAGGAGGTGAGGCCGGAGGGACCCGGCTCCTGCACACGGACAGTGTCACCTGAACGTGCCCCCTGCCATGGGCAGGGACACCTCCCACCAGAGCAGGTGCCTCCAGGCACCGTCAGGCCTGGCCTTGGATGCTTCCAGGGATGGGGCAGCCACAGCTGCTCTGGCCAGCCTGGGCAAGAGCCTGCCCACTCTCCAAGGGAAGGATTCCCTCCCAGTCTCCCATCTCACCCTGGTAGTATAGGAAGCCATTCCCCCTTGTGCAAAGTCCCTCTCCAGCTTTTTCACAAGCCCCTTTCAGTACCAAAAAGCCACAGTGTAGTTTTTTCAGGCTCCCCCCCCCACTTCTCCAGGCACGGGTGACTTTTCCTCCCAAGGCTCAGAAGGAGCCTCCCCTGATCCCCACTAAAGGCACGTGGGATCAACAGAAATCCCACCAAGGGATACACACACCTACGAACCCAAGCCCTCCCTTAAAAAGCAAAGGAACCCGTGGGAATACTATAAACATTTTATTTATTGTTTTCAAAAAGACAAGAAAATAATCTAGAGCATTTATTTATACTTTTTAATAAAAACCTTTCGATACTCCTCATGCATTGAAGACCTTCCGTGGCCCCGGGGCGGCGCCGGGGCCGGGCCTGCTGGGGCGGGAATGCGAGCGGGACAACGCGAGCCTCTCGTCCCGGCCCGTCCCGGGTCAGTCCTCTCCCGTTCCTGCCCGTCCTGGGGGGCTCAGGGCGTGCCCACGGCCAGCTCCCGCAGGTAGGCCTGGGTGAGCCCGCGCAGCTCCTCCAGGGCGTAGTCCTCGGGCATGGGCAGGCGGCCGATGTGCGGGGCCAGCAGGCGCAGGGGGGGCACGCGCGGCTCGGCCGGGCCCGGGCCCTGCTGCAGGCTCAGCACCGCCCGCAGCACGTTGGCCACGCGCTTCGCCATGTCTGCACCGGGGAGAGAGACAGGGGAGAGAGGGGCTGCTGCGGGGCCTGAGCCAACAGGGCTGCCCCCTCAGCACAGGGACACACGAAACGGCCTCAGCCTGTGCCAGGCAGCTCTAGGCTGCACAGAGGGGAAAATTCCTTCCCTGAAAGGACGGGGGGGGCTCAGCCTGGAGAAAAGGAGCCTCAGGGGGGACCTTCTGGCTCTGCAACTCCCTGATAGGAGCAGGGAGCTGGGGAGGGGACGGGCTCTGCTCCCAGGGAACAGGGCCAGGAGGAGAGGGAACGGCCTCAGGCTGTGCCAGGGGAGGCTCAGGTTGGATATTGGGAAAATTCCTCCACCAAAAGAGCTGTCCAGCCCTGGCACAGCTGCCCAGGGCAGTGGTGGAATCATATCCCTGCAGGGATTTAACAGCTGCAGGGATGTGGCACTTGGGGACAGGGTTAGTGGCAGCCTTGGCAGTGCTGGGGGAACAACTGGACTCAGGGATCTCAGAGGGTTTTCCAGCCTTAATTATTTTGGGATACACCAGCAGGCCAGGTGGCAGCCAGGCTGTGGCACTGGCTGTGCCAGGGACAGGGGTGTCACCTACCCGACTGAGCCAGGCGGTCCTTGGCGTTGTGGCACTGCAGCTGCTCTATCCTGTTGCACAGGGACGTCACTTTGGTGTGTAACCGCTCCAGCTCGAAGGTGGAACAATCCAGCTGGAAGCAAACAGGACAGTGAGCTGAGGCAGCAGAACCAGAGCCCTTGGGCCCTCGGAGCCAAATAACCCACCAGGGAACACTGTTCACCAAAACCTGCCTGAACTGAAAACCAGAATGGGGAAAGGGGAGGCCTGGACTGGAGT
>NW_020957692.1:0-4212 GCF_003031625.1 Empidonax traillii | reverse complement strand
TAACCGCTCCAGCTCGAAGGTGGAACAATCCAGCTGGAAGCAAACAGGACAGTGAGCTGAGGCAGCAGAACCAGAGCCCTTGGGCCCTCGGAGCCAAATAACCCACCAGGGAACACTGTTCACCAAAACCTGCCTGAACTGAAAACCAGAATGGGGAAAGGGGAGGCCTGGACTGGAGTTGGAGGGGACAGACATGCTGAGTGCTGGCTTTGTCCCTTCCCTTTCCCTTCTCACTGTCACACACCCACAGAGCATGTTTGCAGGGCAGAGCCCAGCCCTGGCTGTGACAGCAGATACCAAATCCCCATTTTCAGAGATGCCCCATGTTCTAAGTGTCTGCCAAAGGGAAGCACCACCTGCCCCTGAAGAGAGGAACAGCCTATCCTTAGAGCCAGACTTTGTGTGAGCCCCCCCAGCGTAGGGAAATAGGCTCTGGTTTTAGCCCATCACCTGCTGAATCCTGTCCAGCATCTCATTGACACGGATGTAGTCAAGGTAGACCAGCCCTGCCAGCTCCCAGTCCTGGATGAGGGTGCTGCGCTCCGGAGGGGACAGGTCTTCCAGGAACCCCTTCAGGTACTTGTAGTTCTCGTTGATAATTGCATCTAAAGAGAAAAGGGGTCAGGAACAGAGGCCACTCCGTCTCCCACAGCAGGGACAGCCACGGGACTGAGACCACTGCCCCTGTTCCCTTCTGCCCTAGGGGCACAGACCCACCTGAGGCCAAGTGCCTGACAACCAGCTTGTGGCACTGGTTCCAGTGCCCAGCCTTGAACAGGAAAAGGGCTTCCTTGTGCTTGTCCCCCTCCATCCTGGCCCGAACGGCCTTGGCCTCGTGGATCCACTGCGGGGGGACGCAGAGCCTCTGTGTCAGGAAGGTCTCCTTGGCCCAGGACTCGGGGCTCTCGGCGAGGGTGCAGTGCCGGCTCAGCAGCTCCCGCACGGCCTTCTCCCGGCACCTGGGGACAGACAGACACTCAGCAGGCCCTCCTCCCTGCCACCCAGGGTCACACCTCAACACCAGGAGCTGCAACAACATGGTCTGCAAGGGCCCTGCCAACCCAACCCAGGCTGGGACTCTACAGAGCAGTGGTCAAAGGTCAGCCAAATTCCTTCAGTACAGGTTAACCACTTAGAAATCATCATTGGGGTTTTGTTGCCAACTTAAGAACTTTTAAGTCTGGTTCAGGCCTCTAAAAGTAAATATTCAGGCTCGATTTGAAGTTATCACTTGACGAAAAACAGTATTGCAATGTATTAATTTGGGTTGGGAGGGACATTAAAGCTCATCCAGTTCCACCCTGTGCCGTGGACAGAGACATCTTCCACTAGGGGAACACCACTCCTTAATGCTGGCACACTATCAAGGGAAAATGGTTTCCCACTGCCAGAGGGCAGGGTTAGAAGGGAGATTGGGAAGAAATCCTTCCCTGGGAGGGTGGGCAGGCCCTGGCCCAGGTTGCCCAGAGAAGCTGTGGCTGCCCCTGGATCCCTGGAAGTGTCCAAGGCCAGGCTGGACAGGGCTTGGAACAACTTGAGCTGGTGGAAGGTGTCCCTGTGTGGAATGAGATGAGCTTTAAGGTCCCTCCCAAGCCAACTCGTTCTGGGATTCTGTGATTCTCTGATTGTCACAAGTATCATGAGGTTCTCCAGGGGCACAGTTTGATGGGGGAGAAGCCACAATAACCCCAGGTCTCTAAGACAGACTGCAGTTATTTCCAGGCCAGGAGGAGTCAGAAGGGTCACTCACTGCGCATCAGGCTCGTGCAGCATCACAAACACAGCCCACTCCCACAGCCCCTCGCTCTCCAGCTGGGCAGCAAAGCTGGTGTTCAGCACCCCCCGGCTCTGCTGGGACAGGTGGGAGTAGTTGAGGGCCCGCAGCACCTCCCACAGGTGCCAGCTGAGGCGGAAATCCAGCGGGTCAGACGTGACGCTCCTGGGATCCAGCAGCTGGTCAAGGTCATAGCACCTGGAGGGGAAGACACTGGTAACAAAGAGCTCACTGTGCCCACAAAATCAAATCAGAAATTGGGCTTTGGTTTTCTTTTTTAAAAAAGAAAAATAATAGGAGAAGCTGTTTACATTCTTTTGAGCCTGCAGCCAGACTGCCACCCCTTTTCCTCTATATGTGCTCCCTGAAGATTTCTCACTGCCAAAGCAGCAGCTATGGAGAAGCCTCACTACACTCCTCAGACAGACAAAGCACCTAAACCCCCACAAATGTGCCCCAGAGCTGAGGGCTCCCCATCTCTACCATCGCCAGGCGTGACAGTGTCACCACCTCCTGTCAGGGGTGGTACATGGGGGGCTCATTTTGGGCTGCTCTAAGTGCTTTGGGCTGATTTCACACCCCTGCTTTGGGAACTCAGGTAGTCACTGGCTGACCATGGTGTTTCTAAAGACACTTTGAGCTCTTTAGCCCCTTACCTGTCGCTGTAGAGCTTTAACAAATGGAAGCAGACATCTCTCAGGGGCCTTCCTGCACTGTCATCTTCTTCAACGACACAGCCGGAATCCTCCAGGTAAGGGGGCAGGGGGCAGCAGGCGTATTTTTCACACTCTGAGGTGTTCTGGGGGGATAGTTTTAACAGTAAGTGTGAAGACAATATTCTGAACAGAACTGAATTCCACAGCCTAGCAGACTCAGGAGAATCTCTCTGCCCCAAAGCAGGTTCAACCAACTGCCCCTGCAGCTGGAACTCCCACAGAACTACAGACCAACATGGAGAAACTGAACCCAAAATGCTCGGGCAGGTTCATGTTTCACACTGAGCTCTCACGAGCCACTGGTTGGAGGTACAGCCAGCTCTCACACACAGAGCCTGTACTCCTGAAGGGTTTTATAGCTGGAAAACCACAGATGACTTGATGGAAGGAAAGCTGGTGCATCCCTGTGAGCCTTCTCTCTGTAGCTAAGCAGAGTCTGGACAGCCAAGAGCAGCACTGAACACGCTGAGTCAGCCAGAGCAATTTCACAGGGAAATTTCCCTGAAGTTCAGTATTTTGAAGTGCTGAACTCTTTATATTGACACACAGAGAACTCTGAATACTGCAACAGAACACCAGTGACAAGTGGTGCTGCTGTGCTGAGGCTGCTTGAGGCACCGGATGGAGGCTGGGCTGGCTTTAGTTAAATGATTAAACACCTTTTTCAGCAGAGCCCTTTGTCCTCTGACACAGAGCTGGGCTCTGCACAGCAAACGGGGCTCTGCATAATGCATGGAGCCAGGCTGGGCTGGGGGGCAGTGTCTGTGCTGGGCAGCAGGGCGGGCACACACGGGCACAGGCTGGTGGATGTCACAGGGAGCTGTGCATTGATGTTCCCAATGGGAAAACAGGCTGCCTGGCTCCAATGGCCTTCCTGCTGCTGGGCACCGTCCCTCTGCCTAATCCTGTCCAGCTGTCAAACACCTGCAAACACTCCATTGGTGGGTCTTCTCCTCAGAAATTACGATTCTGTAGAATCCCAGGCTGGTTTGAGTTGGGAAGGGACCTCAAAGCCCATCCAGTGCCACCCCTGCCATGGGCAGGGACACCTTCCACCAGCCCAGGTTGCTCCAAGCCCCGTCCAACCTGGCCTGGGACACTTCCAGGGATCCAGGGGCAGCCACAGCTTCTCTGCCCAACCTGTGCCAGGGCCTGCCCACCCTCCCAGGGAAGGATTCCTTCCCAATATCCCATCTAACCATGCCCTCTGGCAGTGGGAAGCCATTCCCCCCTGTCCTACACTCAGTGCCACACTCAGTCTCTTGGCAGTGATACTTGACTGCTCCCAGGGGCACCAGTGCAGCACCAGACACCTGGGACCGGTGAGTGACCCACCTGGAAGGCTGACTCGTACATGGCCAGAGCCCTGGAGATGGAGGCAGTGGGGGGCAGGAGGTACCAGAGGTGCACGGCCACGCAGCGCTTCCAGTCCAGCAGCGAGCACACATTGATGCTGATCCTCTCTGACAGCTGCCACACCTGGGGAACGACCACCAGCCTGGTCACCAGCCCGGTCACCAGCCCCTCACACTGCTCAGAGAGATCCAGCTGTGCCACAGGCACATCTGAGGAACCAAACCACCCCAAACACACACACCTCACACTGCTCAGAGAGATCCAGCTGTGCCACAGGCACATCTGAGGAACCAAACCACCCCAAACACACACACCTCACACTGCTCAGAGAGATCCAGCTGTGCCACAGGCACATCTGAGGAACCA
>NW_020957691.1:30081-38256 GCF_003031625.1 Empidonax traillii | reverse complement strand
TCAAAACCTTCAAGTTCCCAGCCACAAATGCTTTTCCCACCCCCCAGGATTTCTGGAAACCGCCCAGACCTCCCCAAAAAGAGCAGAGAAACATCACCAAAGCTGCAAGGCAAGACACCAGGATTATTTAACCCCCTCCCTGGGCTTCGCTGTAACAAAGCACCCACCTTAAATAATCCCAGCTATTGTCCCAAGTCCGAGCCCTAATTTTCTTCTCCAAGGCACATGAAAAGAGGTGACGGTGGAGCAGGAGGTGGGGCCTGACCTGCGGCTCCTTCCATTCGCTTATAGCTCGATGGGACTCGTTTTTCCAGTAGATTTGGAGCTTTGGGGACGAGGGCAGTGCATGGCAAACCCCCCCGGGGAGGTGGGACAGCAAAGCCAGTGGTGGAGAGCAGTGACAACCTGGGCAAGCAGGGGCTGTGCAGGATGAAGGTGCTCCTGCCTCTTCTGTTGGCCGCCGCAATTTGCGCAGAATTCGGTAAGTTCCCCCTCTGATTTACCCAAATCCCTGCAGGATATTTGGACCCAAATCCCTGCAGGATGGGATAGGATGTGTCCCTGTTCCCCCCACCTGAAATTCAGCCCCCCCCACTAGGAGGGAATCTGTCTTTGGAATGTCTCCAGCCTGTCAGATGTTCGGGATCACGACGGTGTCACCGGGATTGTCGGTTCAGGCTCAAGGCAGGGTGTGATTATCCCCTGTCATCTCTTTACTGCAAATTCCAGCTCTCACTTTCTTACATGTTCTTGTTCAGTCTCACAACTCTCTTTTTTTTAATGTTATTTTTATCTTTCTGAACCTTTTTTTTTTTTTTTCTTAATACTTAACCTTGAAAGTTGCCAGCCCATTTAATTCAGAGTGTGTGGGATCTCTCTAAAAATATGTTATGGGTGGGATGTATCGGATTTTGGCCACTAGAAGTGGGAAAGATGGGCTGGGACAAAGCTGGTGGCCCAGGTGCTGCAGGGTTGATGTTTGTCATGGGCTGGTTGGGGTTGGAAGGGACCTCAAAGATCATGGAATTCCAACACCTTCCACTATCCCAGGTTGTTCCACCCTGGCCTTGGACACTTCCAGGGATCCAGGGGCAGCCACAGCTTCTCTGGGCAACCTGTGCCAGGGCCTTCCCACCCTCCCAGGGGAGAATTTCTTCCCATAATTCCATCTAACTCTTCCCTCCTCATCCCCCCTTGTCCTGTCGTTGTATCTTTGTTTAGAGCTCTGTTTATTAACACACTCTGGTTTACCTGAAGTAAAGAAAATTTCCTCAGGCCACCACGGAAAACATCCAAGTGTGAAGAATTTTGGGGTCTTTCCCCATTTTTTTTTGAGGATTTGGGAGTTTGTCACTGTAAGGAATGACCCCACCATCCAAGACTGCCCAGAGAAGCCGTGGCTGCCCCATCCCTGGAAGTGTTCAAGGCCAGCTTGGAGCAACCTGGGCTAGTGGAAAGTGTCCCTTCCCGTGATGGGAGTTGGAACGGGAAGATCCTTAAAGATCCCTTCCAGCCCAAACCATCCTGTGATTGATTCTGTCCTAGGATTCCCTGATCCTCCCTCCATCCTTTCTGTCTCTGTTGTTCTCCCTTCCTCCTTACTGGAGGGGACAGGCTTGGAGCAGGAGGTGTGTGAACAACAAGCTGATATTTGGGATGGCATTTGGGATGTGGAGGTTGGGAACAAGCCCCACGAATCCAGGGATGCCCTGAAAACCTGGAAAGTAGGGAATCCCCTCATCCCAGCCACATCTACACGAGCAGTGATGGCATAACCTCCAAGGGTGGAAGGTGGTGGCTGCACAGAGGGAAGGACACCCTGGAATAGGTTCCCCATCCCTTGTTTCTGCCACCACAACAACTTTTTGCCCCTTCTGATGATCCCAAGCTCCCTTGGTGTTCTCCTGGATGGCCAAGGGAAGTCCTGTGCAAGAGCTGGGACTGTTAATTGGGATATTCTCCAATCTGATTTTTATCTGCGCCCGGATGGGACGTGGAGCTCTGTCAGGATCTTTTTCGTTTCTACTTATTAATTTCTATTTAATTTTCTATTTCATTTTCCTTCCTAAATCCTTGGACCTGCAAGGGCAGGCTCTGCAGGGGAGGAGCAGGTGCTCTGTTTGTTTGGTTTTTTTTTTTTTCTTTTCAAAGAGGAACAGAAAAACGCTTCGGTTTGGATTTGCAAAATCTCCCGAAACCTGAGACCGGTGACGACTCTTCCTCCCCAGAGCTGTGTTTGACAACTGTCAGAGAAAGAATTAAAGCAAACAAAACTGCTATGAAGTTTGCTTGGAATAAAAGCAAGAAAATTCCTGGGTCTGTTTGGAAAAGGGCTTTTTTTTTTTTTTTTTGTCACACAGATAAGGTGACAACTGCCTTCCAGACCAAAGAGGGGCTGCTGGGCTCAGCCAAAATGCGTTGCTATGATTTTAAGACAAATTCAGGTGTCTCTAAAGGGGTGGAAAAGAGGATCTGGAGTAGAGGGCCCACATCAAGCGTTGGGCTCCTCAGTAAAACCTGCGGAATGCCCTGAAAATCTTGCCCTAAAATATCTTTCTCGGTGATGGGAGACACCAGAAACTGCTTTGGCTTGATACCTTGAGCTTGGAGCGCTCTGTGCCGCAACAATTTGGGCTCTTCGGTGTTTTAATCTAAAATTCCTCCATCCCAGAAGATTTTAGACAAGGAAAGATGTGGGCTGTGGGTATTTTGTGGCGGGGGGGGGAGCTGAGAGGAACCTGCAGGTGGAAAGGGCCTTTAGCAGCTCAGCAGGGAGGTGATGAGGGACATCCACAAGCTGATGAGGGACAAGGCAGGGTTGTGTTTGGAGCCCTGAGCACCAAATTTTGGTTCTGTGGCCTCTGCCTGGAGCAGAAGGTGTCCCCATACAATCCATCAGTGTGGTTGCTGTCGTGTTTAGTTCTTCCCTGTGAGGGTGGTGAGGTCCTGGCACAGGTTTTCCAGAGAGTTTGTGGCTGCCTCATATCTTGGGAAGTGTCTAAGGCCAGGTTGGAGAAACGTGGGACAGCGGAAGGTGTCCCCTTCCCCCATGGGGCAGGGGGTGGGAATGAGAAGATCTTTAAGTTCCCTTCCAACCCAAACCATTCTACGATTCCATGACTAGGATCTCAGAAGGGTTGTGCTTAATTTGTTCTCGTGGGCTCAGGAAATTTGATGGAGACATTTCCTTCCCTGTGGGACACCCCCCCCACTACCTGAGAGCTCCCCGTGGGTGGGGTGGACACCACCAGATTTGGCTTCTGGGTGTCCCCAGATCCTTCACCAAGGGAAAGTCACAACCTGATAACCTTCTGTGATGAAGTGACTGATCTTGCAGGTGAGGGGAGAGCTGTGGGCGTTGTCTGCCTGCACTTCAGGAGGATCTTTGATGCTTCCTCCCATAAGATCACAGAATCATGGAATGGTTTGGGCTGGAAGGGACCTTAATGACCCTTTCATTCCACCCCCCCTGCCACGGACAGCGACACCTTCCACTATCCCAGCTTGCTCCAAGCCCCGTCCCACCTGGCCTTGAAGTGGAAAGCTGATTTGAAATCCCTTACTAGCTGGAAAAAAACATGGAGCACCGAGAAGACAATGGGACCAGGCCATAAATTTGGGCCAAGGGAATGTCCCTGGTTCATTATCCCAAGGATTCAGGCAGGAGGGTGCAGGGAGAAGCTCCTCTGCTTTGGACCAACCCTCTCCACGTGTGGTTACAACTCGTGACTCCTTTGCTTCCCAAACGCCTTTCCCATCCCCATCCCTGCTGCCTCAGGCATCTCCCAGTTTTTCCTGCGCCTCAGGCCAGTCCCACATTTGTAAATCCTCCTCCTCCAAGGTGTGATGAACAAGCTGGAATGTGGGATTAGAAAAACTGGTCAGGAAGAGCCTGGATGAGGGGACAGAGCCCCCTCAGCGAGTCTGTGGGTGACACAAACCTGGGAGGAGCGGCTGATCCCAGGGAAACCTGGCACTGCTCAGCCTGGAGAAGGGAATCCTCAAAGGGGGAATCTCGCAAATGTTGATAAATCCCTGGAGGGAAGGGAGCAAAGAGGCTCTTCCCAGTGGTTCCCAGTGCCAGGGCTGGAGGCAAAGGCCACAAACTGGAACACAGGAGGTTCACTCTGGACACCAGGGAACACTTTCGGACTGGCAGGGGGGACTGAGAGTTGGCACAGGGTGTCCTAGGGAGGTTTGGGGAATCTCCATCCTTGGAGAAATTAGATCTCAGTCTGGACATGTTCCTGGGGGAGAGGTTTTAGATAGGCCTGCTTGACTTCTCACACCTAATTAATTAATTAGCCCCTCTACTGCCATTATCCCTCTTCCCATCACCGCAGGGCCCAAGGTTCCCGTGGAGCCTCCACACATCCCGTGGGTCCTGTGTTGATCAGGAAGGTCCCAGATTGATCCAGAGGATCCCAATTGATCCAGGGGATCCCATAGTGATCCAGGGTGTCCTGGTTGACCTAAGGGATCCCATATTGAACCAGGAGGATCCTGCATTGATCTGGGGGGGTCCCAGATTGATCTGGGGGTCCTGGGTTGATCCAGGGGATCCCAATTGATCCAGGAGATCCTATATTGATCGGGGAGGGGGGGGTCTGGATTGATCCAGGTGATCCCAGAGTGATCTGGCGAGCCCCAATTGATCCAGGGAGGGTCTCAGATTGATCTGGAGGTCCTGATTGATCCAGGGGTCCTGCATTGATCTGGGGTCCTGCATTGGACTGGTCCAGGGGGTTCCTGATTAATCTGGGGGGGGGTCCCAGATTGATCTGGAGGATCCCAATCAATCCATGAGATCTCATATTGATCTAGGGGGTCTGGATTGATCCAATGGATCTCAAACTGATCCAGGGAGTCCTGTATTCATCCAGAAGTCCTAGATTGATCTGGGGGTCTCGGGTGGATCCAGGGGATTCTGCATTGATCTGGGGGGTCCTGGATTGATCCAGGGGGTCCTGATTGATCTGGGTGGTCTCACATTGATCTGGGACTCCCAGATCAATCCAAAAGATCCCATTTGATCCGGGGGGCTTCGACCACAATCCCCTTTTATTTCCCATCCCCATCATCACAACCACATTTTACTCTTCCATTCCTGTTCTCAGCGTGAGGATTTGGGAACATTTACCCCCAGGGGAGGGGCACAGACACCCCCTGGTGTTCCCCCCTGAGTCCAAGCTGGTGTTTTCCCTCCTCCCAGCTCTCACCTTGCAGTGCTACACGTGCAGGACCGAGACCTCAGTGGAGAAGTGCCTGAGCATCGAGAACTGCTCGGAGAGCGAAAACATGTGCAAGACCACCATGTATTCCCTGGAGGATGGTAAGAACAACCACCTCTCCCTCCACACTTTTGGGCATGGGGTGACCAGGACCGTGGCTTCTTCATCCACGCTTTTAACAAGAATCAGCGTTCCTGCAGTGAGAAATTGCGCTTTTTTCCCACTTAAATGTGGGAAAGAGTTCCCGTGGGGCACAGTCTCCTGCTGCTGCTGCTGCAAGCAGAGTTTGTGTGAGCTAATATTTAAGGTTTGCAAGCTCCCAGTTAATGCCGAGAGTGGTTAGAAATGAGAGTTTAATTTTTTTGCCACGCTTGTGCAATGATAGGACGACAGGGAATGGCTTTAAACTTAAAGAAGGTAAGTTAAGATTGGATGTTAGGGAAAACCAAGGCCCGGTTGGACGGGGCTTGGAGCAACCTGGGCTAGTGGGAGGTGTCCCTGCCCGTGGCAGGGGGTTGGAATTCCATGATCTTTAAGTTGCCCCCCAACCCAAACCGTTCTGTAGTTTTATGACACCAACTTCTGGTCATCTGAAGGTGAAAGAGGAACGCCCTGAAGTTCTTTGTAGCTCTCCCAGAGGCTTTGCCAGTCTGTCCGGTGGCCCTGAAGGTTATGGAGATGGAGGTTCTCCCTTTGGAAGGTCCTGCTGATAAGTCCCTGGTTCCGCTTGGGAGAGGCAGGAGATGGTGAGGAGAGTGCAGGGAGAGGCAGAAAAAGTGGCTGATCCACCT
Organism: Empidonax traillii; assembly: GCF_003031625.1. NCBI lineage: Eukaryota > Metazoa > Chordata > Aves > Passeriformes > Tyrannidae > Empidonax > Empidonax traillii. The sequence goes on along the minus strand of NW_020957691.1, from coordinate 32,234 downwards.
TTTTCAGGTTGATGCTGACCCAGGCAGGACACAGAGGATGCAAATTGCCATTCAGCTCCTGGCCCCTTTAGTGGGAGCTGCTTCCCACATTCCCATCTGGAAGCACTTTTTGTTTGAACCAGAGCTACGACTTTCACAGTGACGGTGGGAAGAAGCAGGGAGAGGGGAGAGCCCTCCTCCATTTCTCCCAGCCCTAAACGTTCCACCTGTCTGTTCTTGTGCCAGTTTATCCCTTCACTGGAGTCTCCACCGTCACCAAGATGTGCTCGTCCGTCTGCGTCCCTTCGGACGTGGACGGGATCGGGATGACCCGCCCCGTGTCCTGCTGCTACTCGGACCTGTGCAACGCGGACGGTGCGACCAGCCTGAGGGTCAGCCTCGTGCCAGTTGGGATGCTGGCCACTGCCCTGTGTGCCTTCCTCTGGACTAGACCCTGAGGAGCTGATGGGGAGGTCTTTCACTCCGAAGAACCCGATGAAGAAGAGGAGAAACCCCCGCCAGCTCAGCTTTCCCTTCGGATGCCTCGTAAACAACCTTCGACAGCTCCCAAAAATCCATCCTTTTTCTTCTTATTATTATTATTATCATCATTATCCACCCCTTTCCCACGACTAACAGAGGAGTAAAACTCAGGAAGTCCCCCCTCCCCCAAAAAAAGTTTTTTTAATTGATTTTTCAACCCCTCCCACAGAACCAGCTGTGGAGTTCCATTGCTCTGCCGGGCTGGTTGGCTTGGAATTAAAAAATTCCACTGTGTGAAGTATATTTAAGGCAAAAAACCCCCCAAAAAACCCCTCCTTAGAGCCAGTCTTCTCCACCCCAAAGTTTGGGGCTGGCTCTTTGTTCTGTCTAGGTCTTCTTTGTACTTAAAGAAATTAAGGAGATCCTTCTGTATCTGAAATAGGAGGCAGGAGATTCAACTTCCCTTGCCAATGATCTGATCCAGGGAGGCTGAAAGCTCTGATTTTCTGCACCCCTTTTGGGCAGAATAAAACGAATGTTGGGTTGAAAGTGTATTGATCACATTTTTAATTGTGTTATTTTCTGTCCAAACCCCAGTTCCAGCTTGTTTATACACGGAGATGGGTGAGGTTTTGTGGTCAGTCTTGTAGGAGATTTCCAAGAAATTTCCAAATATCCCTCGTGGACAGTGCCCTTCCATGGACATTTATTCCACTAGCATTTCTTTCACCAACTCCAGTAGGACAAAACTGTCTTTACGGGGAATTTCGGGTGATTTGTGTAATGATTCTGGCCTGAATTTGGAATTAAGTGTAATTTCCCCCCCTTATTTTAATCCTCCAGAGCATCATCCGAATTCCTTGTGTGTTGGTCAAAGCCTCCCACATTTTGCCCCATCCTGACCTGGTTCTGTGTTTTCCTATGACCCCCTTTTTCAAGTTCCAGCAAAAAAAAAATATTCTCCTCCAGTAATCACTCTGTGATATTTGGAATAATCAATAAAGTTGTGATTTAAATGGGATGTGATTTAGATGGGATGTGATTTAGATGGGATGTGGTTTAAATGCCCCATGGCATGGGAAATACAGAGAGGCTTCCAAGAGAGGTGGTAGAATTCCCACCCTTGGCAGCTTTCCTGGCTCAGGTGGAGGAAGTCCTGAGGAAACTTGGGAGCTTTGATCGGGAATTTGGATCAGAAGCCTCCTGAGGTCACCTTTCCCAGCTGAGCTCCCTGCAATCCCACCCTAAGGTTACCAAAAGCCCAACACCGATTTTTCCAGGCGTTCTCCAACATCTGGGAAATCTTCCTGCCGCGATTTTCACCTCTCCCATTGCCAGACTGAGACCCAATTTGGAACGAGCTGCAGTTCTAGGTCCAAGCAGAGCTCCCCAGGGTTGCTCAAATGTCATTCCTTTGCTGGAAGAACATCTTGTACTTGGTTGTGGCGCTGCCCTGGCATGGAGAGGGCTGGATCGACCACATTCCTGCCTCTGGAAGGACTTTTGGAACGAGTTGAAGGCTTGATTAGCTGGCAGTGTGAGTTCTGCTGTGTCCTCTACCCATGAGCCACGGTCAGAGCTCCATCCTCAGAGGTGTTTAATGTGGTTTTTGGGTTTCTCCTGCAAAAGGACAAATCCATGGAGGTTCTCCCTTTTTACCTGCCTCTTCTGGCAGAGCAGCCTCAGGTTCT
>NW_020957691.1:23991-29785 GCF_003031625.1 Empidonax traillii | reverse complement strand
GTTGAAGGCTTGATTAGCTGGCAGTGTGAGTTCTGCTGTGTCCTCTACCCATGAGCCACGGTCAGAGCTCCATCCTCAGAGGTGTTTAATGTGGTTTTTGGGTTTCTCCTGCAAAAGGACAAATCCATGGAGGTTCTCCCTTTTTACCTGCCTCTTCTGGCAGAGCAGCCTCAGGTTCTGCTGGACCCCTGAGAGCAAAACACCAGCAATGCCTCACTGCACATCGATTTAATTCACACTCCCAGCCTTCACTGCACCTTTTGGGTTTAACTCCAATATTTCTTTTCAGGGCAGTTTTGTTTCTCCTTCAAACCCTCCAGCTCAAAGTTTCCTTCAGACCCTTTGTTCTCATGCATGAGACCACCCTCTATTTCCCTTTCCTGCATCATTTATGTTAATTATCCCTGTGTCCACCCTCTATCTCCCTTTCCTGCATCATTTATGTTATGTGGCCCTGTGTCCACCCTGGGAGCTCTTTCCCAAGCCCCAAATCCCTTCTCCAAATCCAGGTTTCACTCATGAACTCAGGACCAAGGCCAAGGCATTGCTGGGCTTGGGGGAAGGTGAGCAGAGCCCATCTGGCTGATGGAACACCACCAGGAGAAGGTGAAGACAACCAAAACCAGCAGCTCCCAGTTACAAGAGGGCTGGGGCTCGCTGGGTTTGCTTTGTCCAAACCTGTCCTGACCTGAAATCAGCTTTGTGTTTGTTTTCTTCATCTGCAAGAGGAGCTTCCCTAATTGGCCAGGCAATTATGCCCTAGTTCACCTCACTTTTGTTTACCTTTCTCTGGTGCAACTCTTTTAAGTTTACACAGAGAGTTGCAACAAGGAGTTGTATTGTAAGAAGGAGATGTCTGTGACAGAAAAAAACACAGACCTGGTGCAGCAGCAGAGGCCTCAAGAGCTGGAAAAAATATCTTCATGGAAAGGACTGTCCAAGGAAGTGGTGGAGGAGTCACCAGCCCTGGAGGGGTTTAGATGTGGCACTTGGGGACATGGCTTACTGGTGAGCTTGGCAGTGCTGGGCTGGTGGTTGGACTTGGATATCAGAGGTGTTTTCCAACCTAAAATATTCCCTGGATTTGCAGGATGGGGCCCAGGGAAGTGCTGGCATGGGTTGATGGGATATGGGGCATCACCTTGGTATTAAACAACTCAACAAGAAAGGAGCAGAGACCTGGAGGGGGGAAAAAAAAATCAGCTTTAGGAACAGCAAAAGGAACAACAACAACAACAAAAAATAACCACATCATAAAATCCCTTGTGAGGTGAACCTGAGCCTTTTGACCAAGGGAAGAAGAGCAAGGTAGGGAAATGGAAATGGAAAAGTTCTTCCCCCAGAGGGAGGTCAGGACAGGAACAGCTCCCCAGGGAAGTGGTCACGGCACCAACCCTGCCAGAGCCCAAGAAGAGTTTGGGCAACGCTCTCAGCCACGTGGTGGGATTTTTGGGGTTGTTCTGGGCTGGAGCTGGGCTTGGATGGTCCTTGTGGGTCCCTTCCAGCTCAGGATGTTCCATGAATCCGTGACTCATGAACCAAATGACTCCCAGCAGAGTCTGCTGAGGAAGAAGGATCTGTTTCCACCATCCCGTTCCTCCTAATGGAGGGCTCAGGATGCAGAGGACTGACTGTCCCTCCCTGTAAGGTGGGAAGCAGGAACATTGTGGAAGATCAGGATAACACCAGGAAAAAGGGTTGAAACTAGTCAGTATTGTTGAACAATTTTACCCATATTTATATTAAATTATTATTATTAGTACTAGTAATAATAATGGCATCAACAACAATAATAGTAATAATAATAATAGTAATAATAATAATTTTCCTTCTCTTTTTATGCCTAAAATAATTTGATCTTCACTAATCATAATTATTCGATTAAACTGTTATGATTTCATACTTAATAACAAAAAAAATAGTAAAGATCCACAACTTGAGCTTCTCATGGCTCCCTCAGGAATCCGTGGAAAGACAGAAAATCCCAACAAATCTGATGTTCAGAGGGGTTATGGATAGTCCATCCCTGGAAGTGTCCAAGTCCAGGCTGGACTGGGCTTGGAGCAACCTGGGCTGGTGGAAGGTGCCCCGTGGCAGGAATCAGATGGTCTTTAAGTCCCTTCCAACTTGAACAGTTTTGTGATTCCATGAAATATTCACCATCCATGAATAAGGGGGAGCTGCTGGCTCATTTCCCACCCCACCTCCATCCTGCTGTAGCCTAAGGAAAGTCTCTGGAACGTTTCGTTCCCCCAAAAGGGGCTTGGCAGGATTCAATCCACATTTCCCGGGTGTCTGTGTGAAGGAACGTCGTTGTCCACGGTGCAGCTCTGGGGATGGGGAAGGGGAGGACAAATCTGTGCTCCCCCATGGGCTCTGCTGGTGTGTGGAAGAGCAGGAATGAGGGAAGAGCAGCTGGACTGTCTCCCAAACCACCCCAGGGAATTGCACCGCAGCCCCCAGAGCTGCCTTCCAACCTCATGTGTGTTATAACCCCGGATTTTTGATCCACACTGGGGGGGCAACTCCTTTTATTTCAGCTTTCCCCCCCAAAACACCTTTCACCAGACGCCAGTGGCTGTCACTTCCAGCTGGAAATCTTTCCAAATATCAGGAACAAGCTCCGTTCTTCCCCTTCAGAGCATCACAGAGCAGTTGCTGGGCTGTACCCCAGTCCTTCCCAGCCTGTTTGCAGAGGGGAAGGTGAAGTTGCCACAGGGAGCACAGACCTCTAAAGGCATAATTATTGCCTGGTGACACAGCCCTGCCCTCGAGGGGCTGACTCATATTGCCACAGCCTCCAAATAAGAGATAATCTTCTTATATAACCACCTTCCCTGACGGAGTTAAGTCACCGAGATTTGGTTTTGTTTAAATCAGGTTTGAAAAGCACTTCCTGGGTTTTGCAGGTGTTTCCTGCTCTGTGCACACAAACACAAGCCCTGCTTGCAAAACGTGATGCTCTCTCTGGGTACAAATATCCAGGTTTTGTTTTTTATTTCCCAGGTAACGTAGCACTGCCTGGACAGGCTGGGAGAGCTGGGAATGTTCACCTGGAGAAGGGAAGGATCCAGGGAGAACTTGAAACCTCTTCTAGTGCTTAAAGGGGCTCCAGGAGGGCTGGAGAGGGACTGGGGACAAAGGATGGAGGGACAGGACACAGGCAATCTCTTCCCACTGCCAGAGGGTTAGATGGGATATTGGGAAGAAATTCTTCCCTGGGAAGGTGGGGAGGGGCTGGGATGGATTTCCCAGAGAAGTTGTGGCTATTCCATCCCTGGAAGTGACCAAGGCCAGGTTGGATGGGGCTTGGAGCAACCTGGGATAACAAAAGGTGTCCCTGCCCACGGCAGGGGGTGGAATGGGATGATCTTTCAGGTCCCACCCAACCCAAACCATTCCTTAATTCCATGATTGCTGAAGCTGGGTCTGTCCAGGCTTGATCAGAAAGGTGCATGGAGAAACAGAACACAAATAAGAACAGCCAAGAGAAATAATCAACAAGCAGCAAATGAGCTGAACTCCTGCTGTGCAGCTCCATGGCCAGCAGGGAACTGGAGGGATGCAATTCCAGAGGGGACAAGCTCAGGCACCGCTGAACTTCAGACCCCAGCTCGTGTTTTTCAGCAGCAGCAAAGTGCTTGTTCACGCAGGGACAGGAAAGAAAAGCTCCTCTGGATATTCCTGAAGGGCTCCTGCCATCCCAGAAGTGCCTCCTGAAACACTTCCTCTAGGGAAGAACTAGCAACACAACAGATTCCTGTTGTCCTGAGGGGATTGGAAGCAGACACAGATCAGAGTTTCTCCTTCAGAGGCAGCAGTGGAACATTCTGATTCCCAGTTTTCCAGTCTGGGCCGTGTCAGGCAGTCACAAAGCTGGATTTTTTTTTTTTTTCCCGGAGGGCTTCCAAGAGGGCATTTCCCCACCCAGCCACGACTCCCTTTGCCACTGGGGAATGGGAGAAAACACAGCAGGTGCAGAGAATTATCAGCGATGCCGTGTTTATCCACAGTCCTGCCTGATCCCTGGGGAAAACTACCTCCTGCTGCCAGGGAAAAACTGCTTGGGCAGCTCCAGGGCCTGTGGGAAGGACTCTCAGCTGGGAACTGAAGCAACAGCCAGATTGTTCTCCAAAAAATTCATCTCTGAGCTGAGATAGGAAGAGGACACGAAGCAAAAATTAGTTGGCAACTCCTGCCAACCCCATCAAGTGTCAGGAAGGGGTGGGATGCAAAACCAAGCTCTCTCCACTGGCCAAGGAAAGTCCTGCCTGGTTTCCTCAGCTTTTGGACACATCTGATTATTCACCTCTCCCTGAAGTTCTCCTTGCCCTGTAACACGGACCACTGATGCTCTCCCAGCATTTTAAGGAGGAAAAACTGAGCCAAACTCTTCCTGGAGGTCACAGGATAAGAGGCAAACCCCAAAATGTTGGGAATGCTCAGCAGAAAGGCCAAAAGGGAGGAAAAAGACTCATTTTTAAACGACTGAGGTGGGGAGGAACTGCAGGGAGAGGCTCAAAGAGCAGAGGAGGAGCAGAAAAACCAGGTGGGCCCTTGGGGGTCAATTGGATAGGGAGAGAATTACATTCAGGCAAAAATAAAAGAGCAAAAAATTATAAAAAAATACACAAAAAATGATTTAAAAACGCTAAAAAATTATAAATACACTCAAAAAAAAATTTAAAAATACCCAAAAAATTATAAAAAATACACCCAAAAAATGTTACTTTTTGGGGGGAAGTGGGGAGGCAAATAAATAGGCAGAAACACCATTTCCAGAAGCAGGAAAAGTGCAGACAGCTTTACAGCAGGTCAGTGGGACAGAGCTATCTATTAATTTTAATATCAAAATACCTGCTCCTGAGAGAGGCTCAGGTTTGTGTTGAACCAGGAAGCGTCTCTTTGTGTTTTGAGAGCTTTGTCTTTTGATCTTGGGGGGGGATGAAAACACGAACACAAAGCCTCACCATCACCCCCCCCCCAAGATTTTCTGCTTTTCAGCCTCAATCTCTGGCAGGAGCCCTGATCCCTCCTTCGAGAGCTGAACCGAGGGAAATGAGCTGCCAAACGGGCCAGAGATCAAAGAGGTGAAGCCTCCAAGGCCGGGGGAGGAGGGGAAGATTAAATTCCTCCACGTGGTTCTTGTCAAAGCCCTGATGGCTCCAGGGATGCACCAGTGGGACCGTGGAGAGGTGGCTGCAACCTGCCCTGGCTGAGGCTTGTCCTGGGTGGGGATCTCCAAAAGTCCCCTTGGTCCAGGTGTTTCAGGAGCAGGAGGGATGAGGGACATGACTCAATCATAGATTCAATCAAATCATAGATTAAAATGGGTTGGGAAAGACCTCTGAGATCATCCAGTCCAACCCTGGATCCAACCCCGCTGTGGTTCCCAGCCCATGGCACTGATGCCCCATCCAGTCTGTCCTTAAACACCTCCAGGGATGGAGAATCCACCCCCTCCCTGGGCAGCCCATTCCAGTGGCTGATCCCTCTCTCTGGAAAGAATTTCTTCCTGACATCCAACCTGAACCTCCCCTGGCACAGCTCCAGATCGAGCCCTCTTGTCCTACTGCTGGTTTCTGGGAGAAGAGATCAACCCTCCCCTGTCTCCCCCCTCCTGTCAGGGGGTTTTGGAGAGTGCTGAGGTGTCCCCTGAGCCTCCTCCTCTCCAGGCTGAGCCCCCCCAGCTCCCTCAGCCTCTCCTCATGGCAATTGTGCTCCAGTCCCTTCCCCAGCCTCGTTGCTCTTCTCTGCCCCTGCTCCAGCCCCTCCATGTCCTTGCTGAGCTGAG
>NW_020957691.1:19766-23050 GCF_003031625.1 Empidonax traillii | reverse complement strand
CTGAGCCCCCCCAGCTCCCTCAGCCTCTCCTCATGGCAATTGTGCTCCAGTCCCTTCCCCAGCCTCGTTGCTCTTCTCTGCCCCTGCTCCAGCCCCTCCATGTCCTTGCTGAGCTGAGGGCCCAGAGCTGGACACAGCACTCCAGGGGTGGCCTCCCAGGGACAGAATCCCTTCCCTGCTCCTGTTCCCACACTGAATGAGCCATTTCACCTCTTCTCCCAAGGATGGAGGGATGTGATCTCATGGCACAGGACGGTGCTGGGACTTTGTGATTTTTCTCTACTTTCTGTGTTCAGCCCACTTTGCTCTGTGACTCTGTGGGTTTGGGATAGATGGATGGAGAAATCCCCACCAAGGACTGCTCATAGAATCATAGAAATCATGGAATCATGGAATGGTTTGGGTTGGAACTTAAAGATCATCCAGTTCCACCCCCCTGCCGTGGGCAGGGACACCTTCCACTAGCCCAGGCTGCTCCAAGCCCTGTCCAACCTGGCCTTGGACACTTCCAGGGATGGGGCAGCCACAGCCTCTCTGGGCAACCTGTGCCAGGGCATCCCTACCCCCACAGAGAAGAATTTCTTCCTAAAACCCAACCTAAACCCACCCTTTCTTTCAAACAGAATTGTTTCTGTTTGCTGGGACATGTTTACTACCTGCTTCTCATTTTTAGGAGTAATTAATCATTTAAATCTGTTCACAAAAACCGCCCAGAGCCTTTTTTTTTTTTTCTTTTAAACTGTTTTTAATTTATTTATTGCGAAGGGCTTTGTTTCAGTGTCACCCACGAGGATGTGCAGGATTGTGACACAGCTACGAAACGAGAGGAATAATCATCAGCCAGCTTTGATGCTGAAAGCCCTTGTGTCTAAATCCCGACTCTGAGCTCAGAGCAGAAGTTGCTGCCGAGCTTCAAAGCCTTGTTGGGATGATTTGTTAACTTGGCAATGAGTCCTTCCAGTGCTCCCACTTGATTTGTGTCCAGGGAGTGCAGGACACTTTCCAGGTGCAAAGGTACCGGTTTTCCTGAGAGAGGGATCTCCCAGAAAGCTTGGCTGGGAATGCTGTTGCAGTTTTTCCCTCCCCCTAAAATCAAGATCTGGATACCCAGTGCACCCTTGTCCCAGTTTTCAGCCTGAATCTGAATATGCAGCTATTTATGACGAGAACCTACATCTTGATACCCGAAATAGAGCCGAGCAGAACCTCGGGAGGGATTAAAAAAACATGAGAAAAAAAAAACAAAAACAGCTCTGCATTTCAACAGCTCAGGTGTGTCGGGGACCTGCTGTGCTTAAAAACAGGATTTCAGGGAGAGTGGGGAATATTTGCTGGTGTTTGGGAAGATTTCCAGCTGGAAGTGACAGGCACTGGTGTCTGGTGAAATGTGGGGTTTTTTTGGAGGGGAAAGCTGAAATAAAAGGAGTTGCCCCCAGTGTGGATCCAAATCTGGAATTATAACACTCATGAGGTTGGAAGGCAGCTCTGGGTTCTGTGGTGCAACCCCTGGGCTGGTTTGGGAGGGACAATCCAGCTGCTTTTCCCTGGTTCCTGTTCTTTCCCCCATGAGCACAGATCTGTTCTCCACTTCCCCGCCCTTCAAAAGCTGTTTAGTGCACCTACATCTTTCCAGACCTGCACTCCCAGCAGGATTTAGCCCAGGAACTGAGCAGACATTGAGTTCCCAGGAGAGGAGGGATGCTATGAAACGAGGAACAGGAATGATTTGGCCCTGATCCTCCTCTTGTGATCTGGAAAAACACGATCCCACTCCGAGCTGGACCCTCCTGGGCTACAGAGAGGGATAATGCAGCAACCTGCTGCCACCCATCCCATGGGATACTCACTCCCAGGACAGGGCAGAGATGTTTCCTGGGATTATTTCTGAGTGCTGGGGCTGGGAGGAGGTCACTGTGTCATTCCCTCTCCCCAGAAATAAAGCAGGAGGATCTTGGAGCCAATCAAACTTCCAGGGGTTTGTCCTTATCTCCTACAAGCTCCTAAAAGCCTCGTTAATCTCCGATGCACCTGATCCTCCTTAATAAACCCATCATGTTGTCACATGTTGTTTCAGAGCCCTGCTGATTACAGGATTCCATAAATCCCATTAACTCTTCCTTGGCCTCCAGGGCTGTCAGGAGGCTGCCAAACAAACGAGGTTATGGAGCAACCAGGGAGAAAAACAACAACAACACAGGGACATCCATCCATCCATCCACCTCCCACACACACAGTCCCACATGCACGTGCTCCTGCTGGCCTGGCCTTTCCCAAAAACACAGACACTCCCTAGAGCTCCCAAACTGCTGGCACAGGGTCTGGGAGAGAGCTGTGTCCTCTGTAGGATGGATCCCACCGCTCTGGCTCAGCTCTCTGGGAATTATTGTGAGGCTGGAGCAGGGGCAGAGAAGAGCAACGAGACTGGGGAAGGGACTGGAGCACAATTGCCATGAGGAGAGGCTGAGGGAGCTGGGGGGGCTCAGCCTGGAGAGGAGGAGGCTCAGGGGACACCTCAGCACTCTCCAAAACCCCCTGACAGGAGGGGGGAGCCAGGGAGGGTCGGGCTCTGCTCCCAGGACAAGGGGACACAGCCCTGAGCTGTGCCAGGGCAGGGTTAGGTTGGATATCAGGAAGAAATTCTTTCCAGAGACAGGGATCAGCCCTTGGGATGGGCTGCCCAGGGAGGGGATGGATTCCCCATCCCTGGGGGTGCTGAAGCAGAGCCCTGATCTGAGGCCACCAGCACCGAAATCTTCCACCCATATTCCCCAAAGGCAGAGATAAACCAGCCCCTATTCCCAAGCTGGCCATGATGGCATTTTTTTTTTCAAACCCCTTATTTTCTGGGTCAGAACTCAGATATTTTGCTGTTATCCCTCCCCTCCTCACCAGGCTGATTTTCCTCCTCCTCCACCACCGCGAGCGCGTCAGAGTCTGTCACCATCTCCTGGGTGTTGGTTTCTCTTCCAGATTTGGATGTCACCACCCCCCTCCCCAACAGAGTGCCAGCTGTCTTTGTGCTATAAACACTTCCTCCCCCGTGGCCTTTACCCACAGGAGCCAGGAGAGATTAGGAACAAAACCTGGCTTGTTTTCAGCCTGGCTTTGTAAGGACTTGGCTCATCTGATCGTGGCCTTGATCGTGAACAGGTGACAACTCGGGGCTGCTGGTTTGGATCTGATGAATGGCAGGTGCTTGTGAAGTCCCTGTGGGCTTCAGGAAATGGATATCCAGGTGGAAAAGGTTCTCCTGAAGACTGAAGGCAGCTCAACCCTATTTTTTT
>NW_020957691.1:15591-16364 GCF_003031625.1 Empidonax traillii | reverse complement strand
TTCACCTCAGCTAATCAGGGAATGTGTTAAGAGGGCTTTGAAGATAAAAATGGTCTGATTTGGAGGGTGTTTTGGCTGCAGGAGGAAAAAAAAAGGGGGGGAAAAGAGGAAACGGGGAAAAAAGGAGGAGAGAGGGAAAAGGAGTAGAAAAAGGAAGGAAAGGGAGAAGAAAGGGAGAAGGAAAGAGGGGGAAAACAAGGGGAGAAAGGGGGGAAAAAGGGGGGAAAAACAAGGGAACAAATGAGGGAATAAAGGGGAGGAAGAGGGGGAAAGCGGGGGAAAAAAGGAGGAAAAAAGGAGAGAAAAAGGGGGGAAAGGAGGGAAGAAGAGCAAAGGGGGCAAAAGGGGTATAAAGGGAGGAAAAAAGAGAAGGAAGGGGGAAAAGGGAAAGGGGAAAAAGGAGAGAGAAGGGGAGAAAGAAAAAAAGGAGGAAACAAGGAAAAAAAAGGAAGAAAAAAGGAGGGAAAAGGAGAAAAAAGGAGAAAAAAGGAGGAAAAAGAAAAAAAAAAAAGGAGAAAAAATAGAAGAAAAAGGAGAAAAAAGGAGAAAAAAGGGAGGAAAACAGGGATAAAAGGGGAAAAATGAGAAAAAAGGAGATAAAAGGAAGGAAAAAGGAGGAAAAAGGAGAAAAATAAGAAAAAGGGAGAAAAGGGAGAAAAAAAGAGGAAAAAGGGAGAAGAATGAGGAAAAAGGAGAAAAAAAGGAGAAAAAAGGAGAAAAAGGGAGAAAAATAAGAAAAAAGGGAGAAAAGAGAGAAAAAAAGGGTGAAAAAG
>NW_020957691.1:8430-15351 GCF_003031625.1 Empidonax traillii | reverse complement strand
AGATAAAAGGAAGGAAAAAGGAGGAAAAAGGAGAAAAATAAGAAAAAGGGAGAAAAGGGAGAAAAAAAGAGGAAAAAGGGAGAAGAATGAGGAAAAAGGAGAAAAAAAGGAGAAAAAAGGAGAAAAAGGGAGAAAAATAAGAAAAAAGGGAGAAAAGAGAGAAAAAAAGGGTGAAAAAGGAGAAAAAAAAGGAGAAAAAAGGAGAAAAAAAGGAGAAAAAGGTCTCTCCCAACCTCCTGTTGCCTCAATGTTCCTTTGCCTCCCGCGGGAGAAGCTGCTCCATGAAACCCCCCAGTCCCCCCAGTGCTGTCCCAAATGACCCTCCTGAAGCCACCGGCTCGTTCTCCACCCTTCTCCCCCTCCTTTTCCAGCAGGAACAGCCTTAAATCTGCCTCTTCCAAAGGGTGTTTTTGTGCGGTTTCGCCCCCTCCTTGGCACGGGGGGCACCCAGAACCCACCCTCCCCTTTCTCTTTCCTTCCCTGCCTGGGTGAATCTGAACCCCCCAGAAAGACGGTACAGGCTGAAAAAAAAACCAGAGGATCCAACTTTATTTTTCCAGGTTCTCCGCCGGGAGGGGAAGTGACGCCCTCCCTGGATCCCGATCCTGCCCCATCCCAGCGTGCTGGTGGAAAGCTCAGCCCGGTTTGGCGCTGGAGTGACCACCGGGGACACCCCGAAGGCAAAAAGGGGACGCGATTGAAGGGTGGCAGCGCCGGTGATTTGCTCCTGGCAAACCCAGCTCAGGCCGGTTTTGGAGCGGGGAAACCGGGAAGAGACGAGCGGGAAGCAGAAAGTGGCTCTCGGGTGTCTGTGAGGGTGGGGGGAATATTGGCATTGGAATAACTTCCCGTTATTATCCTCCCCATGGGTCTCAGCATTCCGGGGGTGTTTTTGGGAAGCTGTTGGGGGTTTTAGGGAGAGCAAAGGGGCTCCTCAGCCCCCTGAGCCCCAGCATTGCTCAAGGACCCCCTGCCAGGGAATGCAAAGGTTGTCAGGGTTTTCTTGCTGAGGCAGAGCTTGGGAGGCAAATTCTCGGTGCAAGGAGGGAAAAGAGCTCCCCTCCACACACTTTGGTTTCCTGCTGGTGTTGTATGGAAAATTGTGGGAAATGGGGGAAAAAAGGAGGGGGAAATGAGGGCAAAGTGAGGGGGAAGTGAGGGGGAAGTGAGGGGGAAGTGAGGAAGGAGAAAAGGGAGAGAAAAGGAAAGTGAGAAAAGGAAGGAGAGAAAAGAGAGAAAAGGAAGGAGAAGAAAAAAGGAAAGAGAAGAGAAAAGGAAGGAGAAGAAAAGGAAGGAAAAGAAAAGGAAGGAGAAAAAAAGGAAGGAGAAGAAAAAGGAAGGGGGAGAAAAAGGAAGGGGGAGAAAAAGGAAGGAGGAGGAAAAAGGAAGGAGAAAAGGAAGGAGAAGAGAAAAGGAAGGAGAAGAAAAGGAAGGAGAAGAAAAGGAAGGAGAAGAAAAGGAAGGAGAAGAAAAGGAAGGAGAAGAAAAGGAAGGGGGAGAAAAAGGAAGGGGGAGAAAAAGGAAGGAGAAAAGGAAGGAGAAGAGAAAAGGAGGGAGGAGGAAAAAGGAAGGAGGTGGAAAAAGGAAGGGGGAGGAAAACAGAAGGGGAAAAGAAGGAAAAAGGAAAGGGAAGGGAAAACAGAGGGGAAAATGGAGGGAAAATGGCCTTTGGCACAGAAGAGGTGTCTGGGATGCCCTGAGCACACAGGGATGGTGCCTGGGCTGTGTCCATGTTCCCTCTGCCCTCGCTCTGGCAGGGGGTTCCTGCTGCCCTGGATGAGCCCTGGCAAGAGGAGCAAGTGGCAAATTCCCTGGTTCTCCCACCCCAGAGAGGGCCGGGAGCTGGGAACACCCTGCTCATCCCACATCTGCTTCCACTCCAGCTGCTTTTCCAGCAGCCAGAGCAGCAGAGTCAACCCCACAGGTGCTCCAAGCAAATCCCAGCTGGGATCCAGGAGTGCTGATAACCGGCTTTTTTAACTGGGATAATCATTCCTTTTCATTTCCTGCTGTGAAGGGATGAGGGTGGGGGGGGCAGACTAAGAGAAGAATTTGCTTGGAATAATCTGTAAAACATCTGGGAAGGGAGATCTGGGAGCTCTGGCTGCAACCTGAGCTCAGGCAGAGGCTCCTGGCGGGGGGGTTGTGTGGCCAAATTCCCAGATTTGGTTTTCCAGGTCTAACCCACCCTGGCCTGGTGAGTCTGGGGAACGTTCTGAGCTTTCCAGAAATACATCCCATCCCAACCCATGGACCTGAGTTCTTCTGAACTTATTCCTGACCAAATCAAGTGCCAGCTCTCTGCCAGTGCCATCCACACTCGGATGGGCAGGCAGGAAACTGGGACCAGACCCATCTGCTCCTCTGACTCAGGAGGTGGCACCAGAGGTGTCCAGGGAGGTTGGAATTGTGGTTTTCCAATGCCTGGAAGTGTTCCAGGCAAGGTTGGGTGGGACTTGGAGCAACCTGGTCTAGTGGAAGGTGTCCCTGCCCACGGCAGGGGGGTTGGAACGAGCTGATCTTGAAGGTCCCTTCCCAACCCAACCCATTCCACGATTCTGTAGAAACCAGGAAATTCAAAAGTGGACCAAAAGCAGCCAAAGGTGAGGAAACATCTGCTCAGCACTCTGGGAGCTGGAAATTCGAGGGGTTTAGCTCCAGGTGCCCAAACTTGAATCCACTTGAACTCCCAGCGCTGGGAGAGACGAGGGAAAGCCACGCATCAGCAGGGGAGGTCATTCCCAAGGGATCTGAGAGTTCACTCGGCAGAGAGAGGGGCGGTGGGGGAGGTTTTGGCCGGAGCTCAGGCACTTGGGGACACTACAGGGAGCGCTGGAGGACCTTGCCAAGCAGCAGGGCCACCAGGGGCAGGGCTGAGGAGCTGCTCCTCACCCCGCTGCTGGCCCTGGTTTCGTCGGTGCACAGGTCGGTGTAGCAGCAGGACTTGGGTTTGGAGGCCCCGATCCCGTTGTTGGACAGACATTCCTCCTCGCAGGCCCTGGTCACCGTGATGTTCCCAAAAAAGGGATAACCTGGAAGAGGCAGGTGGGAGAGGGGGAGAAGAGGTGAAGGAAGCGCAGGCAGCTGGCGGTGGGAAACACGGGAAAACGAGGTGTTGGGCGTCTTTAATCCGTGGATGCCTCTGATCCGGGCTGCTTTTTGTGGGAATGAGGCCACAGATTCTTAGTGCTGACTCCCTCTCACCCTCCTGCTCTTTGCTAAATTATTCCAGCGTGGTAAAGGGACACAAATCCCTAGGGATGTTCGGACACAGGTATAAATTAAGGGCCCGCGAGGGCACAGGGGTGGGAAAGGCAAAACGAGCAGAGCAAAGTATACTTTAAAAAATAGATATTAAAAATCATAATTTTTAATATGTCTATATTTATATTAAATTTTATATT
Organism: Empidonax traillii; assembly: GCF_003031625.1. Taxonomy (NCBI): domain Eukaryota; kingdom Metazoa; phylum Chordata; class Aves; order Passeriformes; family Tyrannidae; genus Empidonax; species Empidonax traillii. The sequence goes on along the minus strand of NW_020957691.1, from coordinate 11,947 downwards.
CCATATTTATAATTTTGTATTTTAAACTTCACATTCATATTTTATGTTTTTGTTATATATTTATATTTTCTTTTTACATTTATGTATTTGTTTTACATATTTACACATTTAGATCAATTTCTTTAATGCCTGGATTAAAATGTAACGTATAAAATATGTGCAAAAGATATAAAAATATGAAATTTTTCAAACTTATCTAATATATATAAATAAAAGTAATATTTAAAACAATCCCTAATATATGCATAATGAGTCCTGTATACTTCACTGTGAGGCTCCAAATCTGCTGGATTTCCCTCCTTCCCTCTTTCCAGTGGGATAACTTCACCTGGATTCCTTTAGAGGAGTTAAAGGGCAATCCAAGGTGGGACTGGGATGGGAGAGGGAAGCGAGCCCAGCGGGTTGAGGGAGGTGATTTTGCCTCTCTGCTCTGCTGAGATCCCACCTGGAGCACAGAATCCCACACCTGGAAATCTGAGCAGCACAAAGACCTGGACCTGTTGGAACAGCTCCAGAGGAGCCCATGGAGATGCTCCAAGGGTGGAGATCCTCTGCTCTGGAGCCAGGCTGGGAGAGCTGGGAATGTTCTCCTGGAGAAGGGAAGGATCCAAGGAGACCTTGGACTCCCTTCCAGGGCCTAAAGGGGCTCCAGGAGAGCTGGAGAGGGACTGGGGACAAGGGATGGAGGGACAGCACAAGGGGGGAATGGTTTTAAACTAAGAGAGTAGATTTAGATGGGATATTGGGAAGGAATTCTTCCCTGTGAGGGTGGGGAGGGGCCAGGATGGAATTCCCAGAGAAGCTGTGGCTGCCCCATCCCTGGAAGTGTTCCAGGCCAAGCTGAAACAACCTGGACTGGTGGAAGGTGTCCCTGCCCGTGGAACTTGATGATCCCTTCCATCCCAACCCATCCACTGAGTCTCTGCTCCCTTCCCAGGAGATCTGCCAGGGATCTGCAGAGGGATCAGCTCCCCCAAGGACTTACCCGTGTCCACAGAGTGCAGGGTCGTGGTGCACACGGTGGCCTTGGGGGGGCACAGGGTGGCTGTTCTGCACTTGGAGATGTCCGTGGGCTCCTTGCACGTGTAGCATCGTAAGGACTGGGCTGCAAGAGGGGACACAAAGGCTCTGAGGTGGCACAGGGTGGCACAAAGCTGCAGCTTCCTGACCAAGAGCTGGTGGCATCCGAAACCAAGCAGGTCAGGAGGCAACGGCAAAGCTTGGATATGTCAGGGGGGGAAAACCCCAAACCCCAGCAGAAGAGACAAGGAGGGGGTGGCAGGAGTTGAGCCCAAACACTGTCTGAGGGGCTCAGCAGCTCCCCCACTCCCAAAAAATTTAGATTTAGAGTGATCTCGAGCAACTTTGATGGATCTGTGAATTCCCTGTGAAAAAAAAAAAAAAAAAGTTGTAACAGAGCAAAATATTCCAGCTGGAGAAGAGGAGACTGAGGGGAGAGCTTGGAGTTTGGCTAAAGCTTCCCAGTGAGGAGAAGCAGAGGGGTTGGGCACTGATCTCTTCTCTCTGGTGACCATTGACAGGACATGAGGGAAAGGCTGGAGCTGCTCCAGGGGAGGTTTAGGTTGGAACTCAGGGAAAGGTTCTTCCCCCAGGGGGTGGTTGGGCACTGAACAGGCTCCCCAGGGCAGCAGGCACAGCCAGAGCTCCAGGAGGGTTTGGACAACGCTCTGAGGGACAGGATGGGATTGTTGGGGTGTCCTGTGCCAGAGTGGGGCTGGATGATCCTCGTGGATCCCTTCCAGCTCAGGATATTCTCTGATTATTTGGAAATATCTCCTTCTGCTGAGAGCAGCCTCCCCCAGCCCTGCATGTCTGGCAGGTCCTCCCCCCATCCCTCCTCCCACAGCTCCTTCCTGCCTTTTCAGGGAGGAATTCCGCAGAAGTTGGGAACTGAGAGCAGAGCTGGAATTCCAGAGCTGCCTCAGAGATCCCGAGGGCTGGAAACCCCCCCCCCCCCACTTCCATCAGGTGCTTCTGCTGCTTTTTAAAGGGGTGACGCCTCTTTAAAAAGTGAGAGGGCATCGGTGAGGCCGAGGGAGGGGCATCACCAGTCCCTGATCCCGGGAAATCCTTGATCCCGGGAAATCCTTGATCCCGGCAGCTGCTCCAAGTCCCTGCGTGAGCCCTTCCCATCCCATCCCGACCCGGCAGATCCCGAGTGTGCGGATATTCCGAAGTCGCGGTTCTACCATCGCAAACCAACCAGCCAGTGCCATCTACTGGTAAATATTCAAACAGGCGATGGTTTTATGTTCTAATTCTGCTCCATCTGCTGCCGGAGAGGAACTTCTGGGGCTTTGGGAGGAGGAGAAATAGTTTGGAGGGTGTTTGTTTGAATACCTGATTTTTAATTTTTATTTTTTTTTAAATAATTAAATTTAAATTTAAGGAATTGGAAGAATTTTTAAGGTTACTTCTCTCAGCACCTGCTTTGGAAAATTCAGGTGTGTAGTAGAATCCTGTCTTTGTCCTCTTTTTCGAAATTTAAAATCGAAGTTTTTAAATGTAAGTTAAAATTAAATATTAAAAAAAAGAGTTTAAAAATTATAGTTAGCTTTAAGTTTTAAACTGTAAGTTAAAAATTTAAATTTTAAATTTAAAAAAATTAAGATTTAATTTAAGAAATATGACGATTTTTAAAGATATCTACTTCTCTCAGCATCTCCTTTGGAAAATTCAGGTGTGTAGTAGAACCTACACGATGCAAAAACCGTCTTTGTCCTCTTTTTTTGAAATTTAAAATTGAATTTTTAAATGTAAGTGAAATTAAAATTAAACTAAAAATTTTAAAAAGTTAAAAAAATTAAAGTTGAATTTAAGTTTTAAAATGCAAGTTATTTTTTAATTTTAAATTTATGTAAAATTTTAAATTTAAGACATTTTAAGAATTTTTAAGGTTGCTTCTCTCAACACCTCCTTTGGAAAATTCAGGAGTGTAGTAGAAACCCACACGATGAAAAAAACCATCTTTGACCTCTTTTTTTTTAAATTTAAAATCGAAGTTTTTAAATGTAAATTAAAATGAAATATGAAAAAAAGTTTAAAAATGAAAGTAAATTTAAGTTTTAAAATGTAAGGGTTTTTTTTAATTTAAAATTTGTATTGAATTTAACATTTAAGAGATTTTAAGAATTTTTAAGTTTACTTCTTTCAGCACCTCCTTTGGAAAGTTTTGTGCAGTAGGACCCACATGATGAGAAAACTTTCTTTGTCCTCTTTGCAGAGGTAAAAAAAGGACTCTTTAATGTGAGTGCTGATGGTTTTGTCGTGGCCATACCCTTGGAAACACGTTGTGGTGGAGCCCTCCCTGCTTTTCCCAGCTCAGGGAGTCACCAAATCCCTTCGGAAATGATCCGGGAGAAGTCACTTGAGGGAGAAAACTCATCATCAGCCCGAGAGTTTGGAGGTTTGTTGGGTGTGTGGGGTGGTGGATGGGTGGGTGGATGGTGGATGGATGGATGGATGGATGGATGGATGGATGGATGGATGGATGGAT
>NW_020957691.1:0-8417 GCF_003031625.1 Empidonax traillii | reverse complement strand
CGAGGGCTGGAACCCCCCCCCCCCCACTTCCATCAGGGGCTTCTGCTGCTTTTTAAGGGGGTGACGCCTCTTTAAAAAGTGAGAGGGCATCGGTGAGGCCGAGGGAGGGGCATCACCAGTCCCTGATCCCGGGAAATCCTTGATCCCGGGAAATCCTTGATCCCGACAGCTGCTCCAAGTCCCTGCGTGAGCCCTTCCCATCCCATCCCGACCCGGCAGATCCCGAGTGTGCGGATATTCCGAAGTCGCGGTTCTACCATCGCAAACCAACCAGCCAGTGCCATCTACTGGTAAATATTCAAACAGACGATGGTTTTATGTTCTAATTCTGCTCCATCTGCTGCCGGAGAGGAACTTCTGGGGCTTTGGGAGGAGGAGAAATAGTTTGGGGGGGTGTTTGTTTGAATCCCTGATTTTTAATTTTTTTTTTTAAATAATTAAATTTAAATTTAAGGAATTGGAAGAATTTTTAAGGTTACTTCTCTCAACACCTGCTTTGGAAAATTCAGGTGTGTAGTAGAATCCTGTCTTCGTCCTCTTTTTCGAAATTTAAAATCGAAGTTTTTAAATGTCAGTTAAAATTAAATATTAAAAAAAAAAGTTTAAAAATTATAGTTAGCTTTAAGTTTTAAACTGTAAGTTAAAAATTTAAATTTTAAATTTAAAAAAATTAAGATTAAATTTAAGAAATATGACGATTTTTAAAGACATCTACTTCTCTCAGCATCTCCTTTGGAAAATTCAGGTGTGTAGTAGAACCTACACGATGCAAAAACTGTCTTTGTCCTCTTTTTTTGAAATTTAAAATTGAATTTTTAAAAGTAAGTGAAATTAAAATTAAACTAAAAATTTTAAAAAGTTAAAAAAAAATTAAAGTTGAATTTAAGTTTTAAAATGCAAGTTATTTTTTTAATTTTAAATTTATGTAAAATTTTAAATTTAAGACATTTTAAGAATTTTTAAGGTTGCTTCTCTCAACACCTCCTTTGGAAAATTCAGGAGTGTAGTAGAACCCACATGATGAAAAAACCATCTTTGACCTCTTTTTTTTTTTTTAAATTTAAAATCGAAGTTTTTAAATGTAAATTAAAATTAAATATGAAAAAAAGTTTAAAAATGAAAGTAAATTTAAGTTTTAAAATGTAAGGGTTTTTTTAATTTAAAATTTGTATTGAATTTAACATTTAAGAGATTTTAAGAATTTTTAAGTTTACTTCTTTCAGCACCTCCTTTGGAAGGTTTTGTCCAGTAGGACCCACACGATGCGAAAACTTTCTTTGTCCTCTTTGCAGAGGTAAAAAAAGGACTCTTTAATGTGAATGCTGATGGTTTTGTCGTGGCCATACCCTTGGAAACACGTTGTGGTGGAGCCCTCCCTGCTTTTCCCAGCTCAGGGAATCACCAAATCCCTTCGGAAATGATCCGGGAGAAGTCACTTGAGGGAGAAAACTCATCATCAGCCCGAGAGTTTGGAGGTTTGTTGGGTGTGTGGGGTGATGGATGGGTGGGTGGATGGATGGATAGATAGATGGATGGATGGATGGGTGGATGGTGGATGGGTGGATGGACAGGTGGATAGTGAATGGATGGATGGATGGATGGATAGATGGATGGTGGAAGGATGGATGATGGATGGATGGATGAGTGGATGGATGGATGGATGGATGGATGGATGAGTGGATGGATGGATGGATGAGTAGATGGATGGATGGATGAGTGGACGGATGGATAGATGGAGCAGTAGTGGCTCAAAGCACCTGAGAAACTGCTCTGCAACCTTTGGGTTGAGGTGTTTCCCAAACCTCACCATTTTCATGGAGAGCAGGGAAGTGCCCCAGGCTGTGTGGGAGTGAATCCCAGTTAAAAGCAGATTTAAGGATAAAAACCTCAGCCCCCTCGTCTTTCACTGATTTTGAGGACACTGGTTCTGCAGGAAGGTTGCAGGGGAAGAGGAAAACCCAAATCCACAAGGATCAGACCAGAAGAACCGAACGTGGACATCTCTGTGTCCTGATCTTGTGCCAAGAATTCCCTGCTCATCACTATCCAACAGTGCCTTTCATCCCTTGACATCACACCTCTGGAGGCTGGATGGTCACAAACACATCCCTCAGTTGTGCCTAAACCAGCTGCTTCCCACTGGATGATCCCAGAAAAGCCATTCCTGCCCTGACCTCAGCCCTGAAGCAAAGGGTGGTGGTGCCTCTCCGTGGTGGCACTGCCAGACCTACGGGTGGAAACCTGCTCTGTCAGATCCTCAGGAATTCCACTGGATCCCAAAGAGGGCTTCAGATGGAGGCATTTCCCCCCCTGTCCAGGCTGCCTTTCCTTTGGGATCCTTCAGGATCCCATGGAAGCAGCCTGAGAGTCTCTGGGGCTGGAGGTTAAACCCCACCAGGGTGGTGGCACCCTTGGGATGGAGCTGCAGCAGGTGACAAACAGATGGAGGAAGACACAGCCATGATCCTGCTGTCCATCAGAGACCAAACCCAAACAGCCCCAGGGGAATTCCCACCCCCACCCATCTCCTCATCTCCCATAACGAGGGAAAATCCCGGAGCAGGTGGTTTGATAAACCTTTCCAAAGCCTTCGGAGTTTTTTCTCCTACCTTCCCTCATATCTAGATTGAGGCTCATCCCTTGGTTTCCAGTGCTTCCAGCAGCCAGCTGGGAGGTTTCAGGGATGGCAGGAGCTAGGGATGAACCTATCCCACCCCATTCCTGAAGGGATAGGATGGCAGTTTAGGATTAAGCCCTTGCCCGAATGGTCCTCCTGCCCTGTGCCACACTGCTGTCATTTCAACCTGAGCCTTACAAAGCAGCCTTGATCCCCTCCATCCCTGGATACGGGATACACATCCCTGTGCATCCGTACGATGTGCATCATTCCCAGTCAGGAATCACAGCTCTTCCCACCAGGAATGCAAATCCCTTTTCCCCATTCGCCCTCTCCAGTGACCTTCTTCAACACACAGAGGTGTTATTTCCCCTCCCTGGGGGCTCCCAGGTCTCTCTGCTCAGCTTCCTTCTCCCTCCCCTGCCAGGAATTTCTTGGGATGGTCCCTGCAGAGTTGGGAATGAGGAGGTCTTACCCAACTCCAGGCATGCCAGGCCAAGCAGGAGTCCAACGAGGAGTGTCTTCATGCTGGGAGCCGATCCGTGGAGCCAGGACAGTCAGGGAGAGCTGCTCCCTGGGAGCTTTATATGTGTTTTCCCACCCTCCACCACCTGCTGTTGATCCTTGTGGGCGGATTCCCTCGGGGTGAGCAGGGGAGAGCTCCGCTCCAGCCTGGATTGGGATTTGCAGAGGAACGAGTTTCCCCGGGGAGGTGACATCACCCTGGCGAGCTCACTCCTGCCATGCCTCGTCTCTTCCTCGGCTTCGTGTCCTGGGGCTGCTCCCATGGAAAAGCCAAAACACTGCAAGGTGTGGCCCCGTGCCAAGGGCTTGGATGGGGAATGTGACAAGGTGTGTTTGCTCTTTGCAGAGCCCGCAGCCGGCCCGTGTCACGTGCGGGCAGCGCCAGCCAAGGTGCGAGTGGCAGCAGGCTGGGCCTCCCCACGTGCCTTGGAAAAAGTGTTTCCGTGGGCTGGCATGGCCTAAAGATGGTTGTTTTCCCGCATCCAGGGCAAAGCCAAGGCTGGGTTTTGGATGCCAGCCATGAGCTAAGCCCCTGTGCTGAGCTGCTGGGCGTGCTAGTGGGAGATGATGCTTCCAAGTGTGGGGTTCGGATATGCCGTGTTGCTTTTCCAGCTCCTGGGTCATGCTGGCAAAGCAGGAAGCTCAGCCTTCTTTTGGGAAGCCGTCCACCCTTTCCCAAATTTCATTCTGAAGCTGGGAAATAGGCCTAGCATGGAGAAATGAAGCAATTTTCCCACTTTGGTACCTTCCTGAGAGCGAATTTCACTTCACGAGGGTATCAAGGCAACCTTTTCAAACACCCCAATTTATTCTGTATCTTATCCAATATTTGGGGGAAACAGCTCAAAACACCTGGAGCCAGGCAGAAACTATTTGCTTCTCCCTTTTGCCTGAGCCAGAGGCATTTCATATTTCACGGGAAAAGCTGAAAGACTTTTTTTTCCCTGTTTGTTGGGAAACTGGGAAAACCCCAGCGCTGTTATGCAACTCCCCATAAAAACAGCTGAATAAGCCAGAGGAGAGAAGTTTGTGAATCACTGGGAAGTCACTTGGAGACCTCAGGGATGGGAGATGAGGTGGCTGAACGAGGAGGTTTTAATGACTTGGTGCTTTGCTTGTCACAGACTTGTTATGACAACCCACGTGGGCGTTGCTGCCATTCCCGGCAGCCCATCCTTTATTCCCAGACTGAGGATGGCTCCCAGGAGCCCGAGAAGCTTTGCTAAGGAAAATTTCCCCAGCCATGGATGACACAAAGCTGGGGAGGCGGGATCAGTGTGCTGGGCCTTGGGAAAAGGGGAGGGAAAACCGGCACCAGACGATGAGGGTGAAAAATGTCCTTTATTTTATCTCCCTGTGCTGTCAGAGATCAGCAACATTAAAGAAAAAAACCCCAAAACACAAAACAAACTAGCTCAAAACATGAAGAAAAGCAGCTCAAACACAAAGAAAAGCAAACATGAAGAAAAGCAGCTCAAACATGAAGAAAAGCAGCTCAAAACATGAAGAAAAGCAAACATAAAGCAGCTCAAAATGTAGAGGAAACCAGCTCAAAAATAAAGAAAAGCAGCTCAAACATGAAGAAAAGCAGCTCAAACATGAAGAAAAGCAGCTCAAACATGAAGAAAAGCAGCTCAAAATATGAAGAAAAGCAAACATGAAGAAAAGCAGCTTAAACATGAGGAAACCAGCTCAAAACATGGAGGAAACCAACTCAAAAATAAAGAAAAGCAGGTCAAACATAGAGAAAAGCAGCTCAAAATATGAAGAAAACCAAACATAAAGAAAAGCAGCTCAACACATGGAGGAAACCAACTCAAAAATAAAGAAAAGCAGGTCAAACATAAAGAAAATCAAACATGAAGAAAAGCAGCTCAAACATAGAGAGAAGCAGCTCAAATATAGAGAAAAGCAGCTCAAAATACAGAGGAAATCAGCTCAAACATAAAGAAAAGCAGCTCAAAACATGCAGAAAAGCAAACATGAAGAAAAGCAGCTCAAACACGGAGAAAAGCAGCTCAAAATATGAAGAAAAGCAAACATAAAGAAAAGCAGCTCAAACACGGAGGAAACCAGCCCAAAACGTGGAGCAAAACAACTCAAAAATAAAGATAAGCAGGTCAAACATGAAGAAAAGCAGCTCAAAACATGCAGAAAAGCAAACAGAAAGCAGCTCAAACAGAACTCTCCGGGTGAACAGGCAAAACTCTGCTCCCTGAAAGCCACCAGAGCTGGTTACGTCCAGATCCCTGTTGTAACTGGGCGGCTCGAGGCAAATTTGAGCAACATCTTTAATGAACAGCCCTGAAACTGGAAAAGATCCAGCACTTTGAGCATTCCAGGTGGTTCTGCCTTCAGAGGAAAGCACCAGAAAAGGTGGATGGTGAGTGGCTTGTTGAGTGGAGATGTCCATGCAGGGATGTTCCAGTGGTCCTCTCATACCTGCAAATCATTCCATGGCGAGAAATCCTTGGAAGAAATCATCCTGGTGGAAGGAATAGAGATGGAAATCCTTAACCACTGTCTTAACTCCGTCTAAAAGGCTGAAAAAGTTGGAGATCTTTCCGTGAAATCCATTAAGATCCTCAGTCTTAATGGGAAAAATTGGATTCTTTCCCCCTGGGAAAAGAGCAGAACTCATGCAGGGTGGCTGGGTGTGCAGCAGAGCCAGAACTCAGGGAGAGAGAGAGAGAAGTTTGGAACGTGCCAGTAAAGTTGTGGAGGGAAGGAAAGGCCTCTGAGGTCTGTTGCCTTTAAGGTATTAGTTGATGTAAAGATAAAGAGGTGAGATGGAGCCCCGAAAACAACTCCAAAACCCAACACAAACAACCCCAGGTGATGTCAGCTCGTGTGCTGGGAGGGGAGGGAGGCTCTTGGCAGGGGATTTGGGAAGTGATAACATCCTAACAGCTTCTCAGCTGGAAATTCACTGCCCCTGTCAAGAAAAAAATGGGTGTGGGGGGGGTCCTGATGGAAAACAAACAAACAAACAAACAAACAAACAAGAGATGGAGACTAATGGGAAACCTGGGAGAACAGGAACCACCCCAAAAGATGGCACTGGAAAAGACTGTTTTGTCTGGCCAGAGTTAGGACAAGCCTAAGTTAAATGAGACTGGGAATCAGAGTTTGGGAAATCTTGATGGGAAAAATTGGATTCTTTCTCTAAGAAAAGGCAGGGTGGAAACTCCTCTTCCTTTAAGCTGAGCTTGATAAAGATGTGGAAGATGTGGTTTGACATAGTTAGGTCAGGCTTAGACAACTTGCAGGGCTCAGGAGGCCCCAAATTCCCATCTGTCTCTGTCAGGGGTGGAATGAACCCCGGGAAAGGTTTTGAGCCCTGACTGACAGGAACCATAAGAGACTTCAGTTGAAATGTCACTTCAGGTCTGAAGAGGTGAGAATATAAACGAGGAGTGGTGCGTAGGGAGAAAAGTTTGTGTGCCAAAAACCTCTTGGAATCCTCAGTGATATCAATCCAAACCCACTCCCAGCCTGTCCCTGGGAGACTGTCTTTATTTATAAGGTGATGCAGGTAGATATAATCTCTCACTGCTTCTCACATACACCAGGAAAGGCAGGTGACTTAAATTCAGTGTTTCCACGTTTATAACTCCCTGATTTGACTTTCCTTACAGTTGATTCTTGTTTGGATGAAAAGGAAAGCAGATTTTTGTGGCAGGGGGTGAACACCAAGCTCTGGCGAGCTGGTGCAGAGGTTGGATATCAACCAGGTGTGAAGCTACTCCTGTGTAAAATATTTTACTCTGATTTGTAGAGTTCCTACAAACAGTAGCTCCTGTTATCCCTTTACTAAACTTAATTTCTCACTGTTGCAATTTTCCTGTCCCCTGTGGAGATGTGTTTTGTTTAGGATATTTCTCTGATAGAACTTTGGTGGGTTCTTTGGCTCCTTCTCTGGGAAGTCTGTTCTCCAGGGCTTTAATCCTCCTAGTGGTCCTTCTCTGAGCCACCTCTGGTTTGTCACCTTCTCCCCTACATTGTCCAGCCCAGAACTGGATATTGCTCTTGAGCCTCTCCATGGAATCATGGAATGGTTTGGATTGGAAGGGACCTGAAAGATCATGGAATTCCAACTCCCTGCCATGAGCAGGGACACCTTCCCCTATCCCAGGTTGCTCCAACCTGGCCGTGGACACTTCCAGGGATGGGGCAGCCACAGCTTCTCTGGGCAACCTGTGCCAGGGCCTCCCCACCCTCCCAGGGAAGAATTTCTTCCCAACATCCCATCTACCCCTGCCCTGTGGCAGTTTAAAGCCATTCCCCCTTGTCCTGTCATTCCAGGCCTTTCTCCAAAGTCTCTTTCCTCGCTTCAGGTGCTGAAAGGCAGCACCAAGGTCACCCCACACCCTTCTGGTGGCACAAGCAGAGCAGATTCTTCTGTCACAAACAACCACATTTGACACTGTGGTCATGTCATAGTAGCCTTGGCATCAGCCCACGTGGTGTCCACCTCTTCCCTGGTTTGCAGGATGGAGTCTTCTCGGTTTTCCAGATATCGGATTTCCAGGTGTCAGATCTCCAGACACCGTGGCGACAGCTGGAATGTAGGAAAATGAACACAGCTGATCAGAGCACTGACTCAGCTGGAGTTCAGCTCCTGTGCTCCAGGGAGGGTGGGATTTTTCCTGGGGGGCTTCTGGGTGACTTCCCCCTCCACCTGTGAGTCGGCGGCGGGAAACCTCTCTCTGCCCGTGTCCATGGACGCAGGGATGTTGGAGGAGGTGGTGAGCCCATGGAAGTTCCACCTGTCACGGGTGTGTGTCAACAACGAGACTTTGGGCTTGTTGGGGTGGGGTTGGTCTCCACCCTCCTGATGAAACTCTGCCACTGGGCAGGAAGGAATTCGGGTTTCGGGCAGGGTGAAAGTGTAAGGGTGACTCTTGGAGCACCCGGGAGCTCTTCAGGTCTTTCTTCCTGGGGGCTGCTGGATAAAGAACACATATTTCTCCACCTTGGAAACTATCAAAGAGGATTCCAGAATCCCAGCACTGACTCATTGAATCCATAAAGAGCTTTTTTCACCCTTTTCTCTCTGTGTCAGGGCTTTGTTTGGGGGGTTTCCACACCCTGCCTGAAGAGGTGAAGGGAGGAGTTGGACCTCTCCAAGCAGAGAAGGAAACTGTGCTCACTTCTCCCAAATTCTGGCTTAAGCACACCAATCCCTGGGCTAAAAAGCAGGGGCACTCCTGGGGATGGGAGGAAACCCTCCAAACCTGTGTTTTTAGAAAAGGGCCCGAGCTGTGTTCAGTGC
>NW_020957690.1:21659-23065 GCF_003031625.1 Empidonax traillii | reverse complement strand
TGCAGCCCTGCCAGAGCCCTTGGCCATCTGTGCTGCAGGCTGTGCTCCCCTGGCCCTGCTGCTCCTCTGGCCTTGCAGGCTGCACACACCCCTCCTGCTTTGCCACCCCCCTGCCAGCAGCATTTCTGGGCCCTCCCTGATGGCTCTGCTGTCCCCCAGCTCTGGTTGTTCCCTGGAACACAAAGCCATGGGATGATCCAGACTCCCTCTGGGTGACCTCTTGCACCACACTCCTATGTTTTGTACGGGCTTTCTTTTTCCTCACCTCAGTTCTGATCCCTATAAATGCATTTTGTAGAGGTTTCCTTCTCTTCCCACTCCCAAGAAAAGCTCTGTTATCTCTGAAACCCTCCTCCAGACAGCTGCAGGATGAGCCCTGTGCACCCCATTTCAAAGGTGCAGTAGCCCATGTCCCTCAGCTTCTCCCCTCAAGCTCCAACCCATCCTGGAGGATCTCCTTCAGAACCTCTCTGGTTCCTCCTCGTTCCTGCAGAACTGGGAGCCCCACACTTGGACACACCAGCCCAGCTGTGGCCACAGCAGCTGAGCAGCTGAGTCCAGGGGTGACAACTCTGTGGAGTTCATGCACTGGAACAGATTGCCCAGAGAGGGGGTGGAGTAAAGGGCTGTAGGGGATCCTAGTTGAGCAGGGAGGTTGCACAAGGTGTCTTCCAGTGGTGCTTTCCAACCTGAACCCTTCTGTGATTTCCTACAATTACAACAGTGATTTTATTACAAATCTGAGATGGCAATATTCATACTGTGCTTGCTGGAGGGTATTTGAATCAATTCTCGTGTGCACATACAGGCACAGAGCTGGAGATCTGTAGATAAATGTACCCAAATACCTGAAGACTGATCTACAAAGCAACTGCTGAAAACAAAGGGCATGTGTGTCCTGGTGGCACTACAGGAGATTTCAGACACTGGGGCAAAATCCCACAACAAGTGGTTTAGTATGTCAGGGACACCTAATGTATCTGGGACAAGAAAGAAATGATGATTGCAGGTGACACAAATTCCCTGAGCCAGCACCAGCCCCGTGCTTAGGCTGTTCCCAAAACAATCATGGGGCAGATCATGAGAGAAGGAGGAAGACACTTTTCTGAAGGATGGGAAATCCCACATGCTCACCAGGGGAAACTCCACTGACAGTGTCTGATTGTCCTAGTCCCCTTTCTGGGGAAAGATTCGGTGCTCCTGTCCCCTCTGCCCAACTTGGACTGCTGTGAGTGAGAGCATTTCTTTCTCTGGTGCTCCCTGAAGCTGTGCAGGCAGCTCAGAGGGTGAGCCATGGAGCTGTGGGTGCCAAGGCTGCATCCCAGTGCCCAGCTGTGCTCTGTGCTTTGGCAAAGGGCAGAAGGGCCTCTGTTGGAGGGCAGTGCCGCTCCTGCCTGCAGAGCCCT
>NW_020957690.1:11784-15476 GCF_003031625.1 Empidonax traillii | reverse complement strand
CTTTTGAAAGTGAGTCTTTGAGAGGTTTGTTCAGTCATGGCCTCCAATTCTCTCTTCCACCGAGTCCATGAGGAGCCTGTTTTGGGAATGGCCTTTAAGGGGACCCATTAATGTTTCCAGATACTTTGTGTTTTCCTTCTGACTTTCACTTATGGACAGGTTTGTACAATCTCCCCTCAGTACCTGAGGTTCAAGGACTCAGCACCAAAAGCCCCCCGGGGCTCACTCAGATAAAGCAAGTCCTGACAAACCATGGTCCTTCCTGTGATTTCCCTCTAGTCTGGACTGTAAATTAGGAGTGTTGTCTTATGGAATCAGGGGACCATTGTGACACTGCCCAGAGCCTTTGTCTGCCTGCACTCCTGGCCTGCAAGGATCTGCTCTCAGGAGTCCCTGGGGAGGCTTTGTCAGTGCCTGCCCTCAGTGGGGCCCAGCAATGCTTCAAGGGACTGGCAGTTTGGCTTCTGACTTCTTGAGTAGCTTTTTCAGTCTTCTCTCAGTAACTCAGGATGATGGACTTGTCTCTAAACACACCGTGGGACTCATTAAAATACAGAAAAACAAATTTGTTTTTCTTTCCTTTACTTGTCCTCCTGTCTTCACATCTTCAACAACTAATTGGAGTTTTTTTGTAGTTTAGCTAAGGAGGAAAATTTCAAAGAGCAGCTCCCAAAGAATAGCAATTTTTTTTCATGAAAGGGAATGAATTACACAGAGCCTTGGGATGCAAGAGAGTCAGGGTGCAAAGGGTCTGGATTCAAAGAAAAGGGGGCAAAAGAGATTAGTAGCATTTAATCATTCACCAGTTTAACAGTTATCAAGGGATTCAGTAGCATTTACCACAATTGAACGTTGACTGAATTATAGATTCACAATAACAACACTCACACCAGAGTCAATTCACACTGATGTCTCAGACCTTTTTGGCTTTTTTTACCTTTTGTAGATTTTAGAACTAGTTGTGTAGTGAATATATTTTAATGCAGCTGTATTATATCCCTTACCCTTAAGAGAGGAATTACACATACCCAACCCTACTACCCCATTCCATCTCAATCCCTCTGAACTCCGTTTTCAGTCTTCTTTCCAAGGTAGAATTGTAGAAAAACACCCTAAGGCCTGGACCAGAAGAGTCTTTTTCTCCATGGTCTTTTAAGGCAACAACACCCACAGCCAGGCAGAGATGTGTGGACACATCAAGATCTGGGTGTGTAAAGGTCCCTGTCCAAAATTCTCCTTGTTGTCAGTCAAACACTCCCACACATCCCTTTGTGTTTCCCACCAGACAAGGTTCCACCAGGCCCTGCAGTGTCCCAATGGCCCCTTCATTCCATGAGTTCCCACAGTGTCACACTGACCCCTTGATGCCACGAGTTTCTGTGCTGTCCATGTTACCTTGAGTTGATTAAGGACCTGAACTGTCTCACTGGACCCTTGATTCCACCAGGTTTGACAGTGTCACAGTGGTCCCTTCAGCTCCAGGAGGCCCTGCAGAGTCACAATGGCCTTGGATTCCATGGCATTCAGCAGTGCAATAGTGGTCCCTTCATTCCATGAGTTTCCCCAGTGTCCCAATGGCCCCTGGACTCCACATGGCCCTGCAGTGTCCCCACAGAGCCTTTGATTCCAGGAGATTGAGCAGGACGAGCCCTGGGATGTCCCCATGGAGCCCCCAGGACAGAAAAGTGACCTCCCGGCTCTTGAGGAGCCCTGAGAACTTCCCCAGGGGGAAGGGCCGGATTGTTCCCTGGGATGGGGCAACCCCGGCTGGACGGACACACTGGGAATGAGAGGCTGGGAAGCAGAGCTGGGAAAGGGCCCTGGGGGTACTGGTGGGTGCCAGTTGTCCCTGAGTCAGCAGTGCCCTGGCAGCCAGGAGGGACATCCCTGTGCTGGGGGCAGCAGGGAGGGGATTGTCCCGCTCTGCTCTGCCCTGGGGCGGCCTCACCTGCAAGATTGGGGCAGTTTGGGGGGACACAATGGAAGGGAGAGATTGAGCCATTGGAGAGTGTCCAAAGGAGGCAGCAAAGATGGGGAAGGGCCTGGAGGGGAAGGCGTGTGAGGACACTGAGGGCACTTGGTGTGTTCAGCTGGAGAAGAGGAGACTGAGGGGAGACCTCACTGCAGGCACAACTTCCTGGGCAGGGGCAGAGGAGGGGCAGGCCCTGAGCACTGCTCTGGGGAGACCAGGGACAGGACTGAGGGAATGGCCTGGAGTTGTTTCAGGGCACGGTTAGGCTGGATCTTGAAAAAAGGTTCTTCCCCCAGAGGGTGGTTGGGCACTGAACAGGCTCCCCAGGACAGTGGGCACAGCACCAAGGCTGACAGAGCTCAAGAAGTGTTTGGATGATCCTCTCAGGCTCATGGTGGGACCCTTGGGGATGGTCCTGTGCAGGGCTAAGGGTTGGACTGGATGGTCCTTGGGGGTCCCTTCCAACTCAGCACATTCTGTGACTCTGTGATTATCAACCCTGTGTTCAGCACAAATCCAAAACACAGCCCTGCACTGGCCAAGGGGAAGAAATTCAACTGGACTCCCCCTGAAACCAGCACAGTCATTATGGGCTCTCACAGAAACATCCCACAGTCCATTTGTCACCTGGAACCAGGGACTCTCAGTTCCTGCTTCCCCAGCCCAGGGATGGTGTCCTTGTCTGCTCATTCCTCCACACTCTCTTCTCAGTGACGGCATCTTAACCAGACAAGCCCCTGGGAATAATTTACTTCTCAGTCTTCAATTCTTCTGTGGTTTATTAAGCAGATCTCAGAAGTGAATTCAAATGAATACATTGTATTAATAAAACCACAAATAAAGATGTCTTTTTTGTGTCCTGCTTGCTTTTTACCTGTTTTTACATTGATATCAGCAATCCCCAGTCGATATCGATCCCAAGCACCTCCTAATTCACTCTGAATAGATATGAAAATCAGGAACCTTTATGTCTTACAATCCATCAGACTTTATCCCTATCCCCATCCCACCATTGCTTCATCCAACTCCTGGGACTCAAAGGAGCCTTGGGCCAATCTGAGCTTCCTCCACTAAAGGCTGGACCTGCAGGTTTCAGCTCCTTGGCACCAACTCCCACCTGCTTGGCTTGGAGAAAGAGCTGCACAAGACAGTGGGTTTCAGTGGCTGGGTTTTGGTAGCAGGGGGGTTACAGGGGTGACTTCTGTTAGAAGCTGCCAGAAGATTCCCCTGTGCCACAGAGCCAATGCCAGCAGCTTCAGGACATAGTTCCTGCCACTGGCCAAGGCTGAGCCACTTAAAAGTGACAGTAACACCTCTGGGATAACATATTTCAGACGACAGGAGAGTTGCACAGAAAAAAAATTCAGCCAGGGAAGAGCAGAGTGAGAACATGGGATAACAAGACAGACAGCAAGGGCAGTGCAGAAGGAGGGGCAGGAGGGACCCCGCAGGAGCAGGGGAAGGACTCAGAGCTGAGGCTGCTGCAGCCCCTGGGGGAGCATTGGGGTGCAGAGACCCCCCTACAGCCCAGGAAAGAGTAACCCACAGGACAGCAGATTGGGAAGAGCTGCTGTCCGAGGGATGGACTCAACACCTGACTGCAACCCCCTTCCCCATCCCCCTGCACTGCTGGGGGGGAGGAGGGAGAGCTGAGAAGGAAGGAGGGGTGGGGGGAAGGTGTTTTTAAGACTCTTTTATTTCTCACTCTTTGGCTTTTATC
>NW_020957690.1:6918-9686 GCF_003031625.1 Empidonax traillii | reverse complement strand
GGACACCTCTCCCAAACCCTTGCAAAGGCCAGAGCCATCCCAGAGGTTCCTGGGGCCTTGGCAAAGGCAGACATGGAACCAGTCTGCAAACAGGGCAGCAAGGAGGCTTGGCAGAGTTCCAGACTGCTCAGGCTCAGCAGGGAAGGGGACATGGCAAGTCCTCCTGCAGCCACTGCCAGGCATGGGAAGGACAAGGCAGGGATTGCAAAACCCCTGTGGGAGGGAAAAGAAGGGGATGTTGTGTGTCTCCTTAGAGCCAGACTGGTGACAGCTGGACTGGACACGTGAAACATGTGATGGGTGGGAAGTTGAAGAACTGATGAGGGTGAAAAGCCATGGCGCAAATTCCTCTTGGCTGTAAATCCCAGGTGACATCCCTCAGGGACCAGCCCTTGACCATTGCAATGGAACATTTTTATTGTGTCTCTGACTGATGGGATGAAATGCACTTTCCATTCCTTTGGGGATGATGCCAAGTTGCAGCGAGTCTGAGAAATCTCTTCTAGGTAATGGTGATTGTAAAAAATCTGGTCAAGGTAACTGAGTTGGATAAACTTGATTTGCCATCAGGGGCCCACCAAGGCAAAAGACAATGAAAAAAAACCTCATGGGTCAGAGGAAAGGCAATTCAAAAGGGGGGCAAAAAGATCAAACACAAACAAACCAAACCCAAACAAACCCAGAATGACAGAATATGCTGAGTTGCAAGGGACCCCAAGGATCATCCAGTCCAGCCCTTAGCCCTGCACAGGACCATCCCCAAGGGTCACACCATGAGCCTCAGACTACTATCCAAAAACTTCTTGAGCTCTGGCACTTGGCCTTGTTGACCCTCCTCCAAGTGTCCTGGGCCCATCGATGAAGCCTGTCCAGATCCCTCTGCAGAGCCTTCCTGCCCTCGAGCACATCAACACTCCCACCCAGCTTGGTGTCACCTGTGAACTGACTGAGGCTGCCCTGATCCCCTTGTGCAGATCATTGACAAAGATATTGAACTGCCCTGAGCTCAGAGTTGAGCCCTGGGAACACCCCTGGATGGAACTCCATTCCCCACCACTCCTTGGGCCAGCCCAGCCACACAGATTTAGCTCTGCACAGCACAGGAATTCCTTCACTTTCTCCTTTTCCTCCCTCTGTGGATCGTGGGAACTTGGGACTTCAGTGTGTGATTCGCTGTGTGCAAATATGGACAGAATCCAGGGCAGGGAGTGTTTGGGGGATCTTGGGATCTGTGCTTGACACAGAAGGGGTTTGCCATTGGTCTCATACTATCTACTGTGCAAAGTGGACTTCAGTGGTTCAGTGGAACCAAAGTGGACTTAGTATACAGCAGAGGATTAAGGGATTTTTTACTAATCTGTGCCTTCCTCTGGTTTTGTTTGCTGGCAATAAATGAACATCCCTCTGTGTCTCGTGCAGCTCTTTCTCCAAGCCAAGCAGGTGGGAGTTGGTGCCAAGGAGCTGAGACCTGCAGGCCCAGCCTTTAGTGGAGGAAGCTCAGATTGGCCCAAGGCTGCTTTGAGTCCCAGGGGTTGGATGAGGGAATGGTGGGGTGGGGATAGGGATAAAATCTGATGGATTGCCAGACATAAAAGGTCTTGATTTTTGTATCTATTCAGAGTGAATTAGGAGGTGCCTGGGATAAAAATCAACTGGGGATTGCTGATAACAATGTAAAAAAAGGAAAAAAATAAGCAGTGCATAAAAAAGGAAACATTTTCTCATTGCTTCTTTCATATAATATATTCACTCTGAATACACTTCTGAGATCTGCTTAATAAACCACAAAAGAATTGAAGACTTAGAAGTAAATTATTCCCAGGGGCTTGTCTGGTTAAGATGCCATCACTGAGAAGAGAGTGTGGAGGAATGAGCAGACAAGGACACCATTCCTGGGCTGGGGAAGGAGGAACTGAGAGTCCCTGGTTCCAGGTGACAAATGGCCTGTGGGATGTTTCTGTGAGAGCCCATAATGGCTGTGCTGGTTTCAGGGGGAGTCCAGTTGAATTTCTTCCCCTTGGCCAGTGCAGGGCTGTGTTTTGGATTTGTGCTGAACACAGGGTTGATAATCACAGAGTCACAGAATGTGCTGAGATGGAAGGGACCCCCAAGGACCATCCAGTCCAATCCTCAGCCCTGCAGAGGACCATCCCCAAGGCTCACACCATGAGCCTGAGAGGATCATCGAAACACTTGTTGAGCTCTGTCAGCCTTGGTGCTGTGCCCACTGCCCTGGGGAGCCTGTTCAGTGCCAACCACCCTCTGGGGGAAGAACATTTTTATAAAATCCAACCAACCCTGTCCTGACACAACTCCAGGCCATTCCCTCAGTCCTGTCTCTTGTCCCCCCAGAGCAGAGCTCAGTCCTGCCCCTCCTCTGCCCCTGCCCAGGAAGTTGTGGCTGCAGTGAGGTCTCCCCTCAGTCTCCTCTTCTCCAGCTGAACACACCAAGTGCCCTCAGGGTTCCTCACACGCCTTCAAATCCAGGCCATTCCCCATCCTTGCTGCCTCCTTTGGACACTCTCCAATGGCTCAATCTCTCCCTTCCATTGTGTCCCCCAAACTGCCCCAATCTTGCTGGTGAGGCCGCCCCAGGGCAGAGCAGAGCGGGACAATCCCCTCCCTGCTGCCCCCAGCACAGGGATGTCCCTCCTGGCTGCCAGGGCACTGCTGACTCAGGGACAACTGGCACCCACCAGCACCCCCAGGGCCCTTTCCCAGCTCTGCTTCCCAGCCTCTCATTCCCAGTGTGTCCGTCCAGCCGGGGT
>NW_020957690.1:0-1362 GCF_003031625.1 Empidonax traillii | reverse complement strand
GGGCATCTCCCTGGCTGCCCTCCTGGGCAACGGCCTCATCCTCAGTGCCGTAGCCTGCGACCAGCACCTGCACACCCCCAGGGACTTCTTCCTGCTGCACCTCTCCCTCACAGACCTGGGCTGCATCTGCACCACTGTGCCCAAAGCCATGCACAACTCCCTCTGGGGCACCACAACCATCTCCTACACGGGGTGTGCTGCTCAAGTTTTTCTATTTGCCTTTTTCATCTCCACAGAATTTTCCCTCCTGACCATCATGTGCTACGACCGCTACGTTGCCATCTGCAAACCCCTGCACTACGGGACCCTCCTGGGCAGCAGAGCTTGTGCCCACATGGCAGCAGCTGCCTGGGCCTCTGGGTTTCTCAATGCTCTGCTTCAAACTGCCAATACATTTTCCCTGCCCCTGTGCCACGGCAATGCCCTGGGCCAGTTCTTCTGTGAAATTCCTCAGATCCTCAAGCTCTCCTGCTCACACTCAGGCTACCTCAGGGAAGTTGGCCTTCTTGGCCTTAGTTTCTGTTTAGCATCTGGTTGTTTCATTTTCATGGTTTTCTCCTATGTGCAGATCTTCAGGGCTGTGCTGAGGATCCCCTCTGAGCAGGGAAGGCACAAAGCCTTTTCCACGTGCCTCCCTCACCTGGCTGTGGTCTCCCTGTTTATCAGCACTGGCATGTTTGCCTACCTGAAGCCCCCCTCCATCTCCTCCCCATCCCTGGATCTGGCCCTATCAGTTCTGTACTCAGTGTTGCCTCCATCCCTGAACCCCCTCATCTACAGCCTGAGGAACCAGGAGCTCAAGGATGCCATAAGGAAAATGATGGCTGGATGCTTTTCAGGAGCAATCAAGTGCCTGTGTTCTGGTTTGTAGCATTCAGAAGGGGACTCAGTAATGGCTCATTGTTCCTTCTCAGGTTTCTTATGGAGATCATTGGGAACTTCTTGTAATAATTTTCTGTGCAATTAAATATTTATATGCCTCTTTCTTCTAATTTACTGTGTACCCATTGAATTTGACCCAGAGATATAAAAATGATGAATTGTGTTCTCTGAATATTTAAAAAAAGTAAAGGACCCTGCAGTGCCTTCTTTATCCAAGACACTTCCTAGCTGGTCCTAAAGGACAGCACACTGCAGGACAGGGGGGATTGGCAAAGGGCAACGGGACAAGAATCCCAGCACAGCAGCACTGCCAGGGAGCAGCAGAGCTTGGGCTTTGCAGAGCTGCTCTTTCCACTCCCACACTGTCCTTGGGAGCCCCTTTCTGGCTGCAAGGCCTGAGTGCTCTCTGAGCACAGTCCTGGGGGTGGGAGCCCTTTGAGCACAGGCAGGGACAGGCACTGGGAACTTGTGAAGCAGAGC
>NW_020957689.1:18913-23083 GCF_003031625.1 Empidonax traillii | reverse complement strand
TTTGACTCCACCTCAGAGGGCTTTTCCAGCGGGTTCCAAATGGTTCTGTGATTCCACATCAAGGAGTAGAATGAGCTGCTGTGAAGGAATCGCTGTGAGGAGGGGATTCCTCCCTGGGTGGTGTTGTAAAACAAATGCCACGAGGTCTCATCACGGTGGCTCCAGGTGTTGAATGGAGACATAAAAACCATTTGTTGGCGCTTTAAGAAAGGTGAGGACGAAAAGCTGGTGATGAAGAGAGGGTTTGATGACCCCCTAGTGACAGTGGGTGTCAGGCAGGGAGCACAGGGCAGTGCTGGCCCCACAGCTGGGTGTGAATTCACGCCCGGGGAGCCTTGGGCAGCACCAGCAGAGCAGCAGGATGGTCTCCCACCAGGATGGTCTCCCACCAGGATGTCTCCAAGGCCCAACAGCCACATCCTGACACGTTTCTGCCGTTTTGCCACCCAAAAAAAATACCCCAAAGGCTCATCCTTTGCCCTCCTTTTGTCCATCGCTGGAACGCCCGGGATGACTTCGCCGTCACCGACGCCGTGCCAGATGCTGTCACTCCACCCTGGGCTTAGAGCTGTCGTCTCACCATGGCCTAAAACCATTTCTGGCTGGTTAGAGAGGGGATTTTAACACGAGCTGACTGGCTCACACGGGTGAATCTCATCCCTCAAACGTTTAACACCGAGCTCATCGGCAGCAGACGGGCACGGCTCACACTCCTGCACCACCACGCAGAAACAAAGCAGAGGATTAATATTTAAAATATAGCCATCACAGAGCCATTTTTTTTTTCTGCTTAGCACTATGATAAAGGCACTTGTGATGACCATTTCCTCTGCGCTCCCTTTAATTTTTATATATCGGTTTCAGCATTAAAAAAAAATACAAAAAAAAAAAATGGGGCCGGTAAATCAGCCCATTAATCATTTCAGTCTAGGAAAGCTCCAGTAAATCACTCACGTTTTATATCTCTATTTTTTTGAACTTATGCCCAAGAGCCTGGAGATTGAGCCCATGTGCTATTAATTTGGGAACAGGCACTCCACATATTTGCGTGGTGACCTCAGCGGCCATTCCGGGCCCAGGTGTGTGGAAGCCACGAGGAGGAGGAGATGATGTGTCAAAACAAATGGCAGGCTTTGGGATTCATTTCAGGGGGCCCCAGCGGTGCCCAGGGGTTGATTTATGGGCAGCACCCCTGCCGTGGTTTGCAGGGAGGGTGTTAATGGTCAAATAATCCACGGGATTATTAATTTCGATTAATTAAAGTCAGAAAATACCTCTGTAGCGCTGGTGTTGCTGGTGCCTCTGGTGTTCTGGATGAGAGCTGCTGTTTGGGGGTAGAATCCAGCGTGGCACAGGTGACATTAAAGCAGGACTTGTCCCCAAAGCCATGTCTGCCATCAGCATCACAAGCACGGGCTCCAGCTGAGCCGGGCTTTGCCCTTTCCTCCCCTCCTGCTGAACGATCCACGCAGAGAAAATCTAATGAGGGAGGGCATGTGGAGTGATTGCCAGGGGACCAGCCCCTTCCCCTGCTGACCTCTGCATTCCCTGGAATAAAGAGGAGCTCATTTCCAGCTCTCCCTGCTCCTCAGTGCTGGTGCTGCTTGGACTGGGAGAACAGAAGCAGCATCCTCGGGCTGGAACATCAATCAGTGGGAGCCAGAAGATGCTTGGCCTCTTCCCCTTCCCAATCTGTGACCAGCTTGCAGGAATGGCTGCAGTCCTGGAGGTGCCAGGCAGGTGTGGAAAATCCTAAAATCCACATGACTTTGGCTCCACTGGAAAACCTCAAATAACGTCTGAGGGACTAAAACCAATTAACGGGTAGAGATGTGAGATTTTTACTCATTAAAGGTGGAAAAGACCTCTAAGATCATTGAGTCCAACCATCAGCACAGGTCCAGCACTGACCCCTGTCCCCAAGCACCTCGCTGGTGCCATTTGGACTCGATGATCCTGTTGGGTCCCTTCCAGCTCGGCATATTCCATGACCTGTGGCATGACAGGGTGGTCGGGATGTCTCTCCCAAAATCACCACCACTGCTCTACCATG
The DNA here is from genome assembly GCF_003031625.1 of Empidonax traillii. Classification (NCBI taxonomy): domain Eukaryota; kingdom Metazoa; phylum Chordata; class Aves; order Passeriformes; family Tyrannidae; genus Empidonax; species Empidonax traillii. The sequence goes on along the minus strand of NW_020957689.1, from coordinate 21,030 downwards.
GTGCCTGTCAAGGATCAAACATCCTTGATGCAGGCAACAAGGACCTCACAGCAGAATTTAAGGAGTCTGAAGACCTCTTTGGAGAGATAAATGCCAGGATCTTGAGTCAGATATTCCATGGAAAGGAGGCTTTTCCAAGCATTTGGAAGGTCTCCATGCCCAGCACCCTTGGCAGGGATTTTTGGAACCCCCTTCAAAGCCCTCCCAGCCTGAAGGTTCAGGGAGCTGGAACAAAAGGCACAGATCTCAGAACATTAACATTTATTTTTCATTGTTTCCCCAGTGTGAATTGGGTGCAGAACGAGGGGGGTACAAACAACTGGGGATAAAAGAGATATCAACTGGCTGGGTTTATTTTTAAACCGCTATTTTTTCACGATATTCCACGGTGGCCTTGTGCAAGCACAAAAAGCCTTTCAAAGGCGCGTCCTGGGAGGTTTCCTGAAAGAGAAGAACAAATTATTTATCAGATATCTGCAGGTGGTGCCAGCGGGGTCGGGCTCGGGGCAGCAGATAAAGATTCCCATCTGCTGATCCCCAAAAACAACGGCACCACCACAGGGCATGGACACGTTTGCTGCTGCACAGCTGCCAGACAAGGACCCTCAGCTCTTCCCCCTCCCTGAGCTGAGGATTTTCAGTTTGGGATGAAGGATAAATCGAGGCTGAACTCAGGAGGAATGAGGAATGGTAGAGTTGTCGTTGTCCAACCTTCGGCCAGTGCCACCACAGCCACTAAACCACGGCCCCCAGGCCAAATCTCTTTGTTTTTTTGGCTCCACCACTGCCCTGTTCCAGCGCTTAACCACTCTTTCAGTAGAGAAATTGTCCTGAATATCCAACCTGAACCTCCTCTGGTGCAGCTCCAAACCATTTCCCCTTCTATCCCTGCCAAATGTTCCACCCGTTCAGCAAAGAGACCTCACTGAACAGCACCAAAGCAACCCAAAAATCAACATATCAAGGCACCTGGGCCTGCAGCTGTGTGCTGGGTGTTTTTCCTGGGTTTCCCCTGCATGCTGGAGGAAAGTTGCTCCCCTAAGAGCACGAGATGACACCAAGACACTGGACCTGGGTGCTGTGCACTCCCTTTTCTGGCTGAGACAACCAGAAGGCAGCTCATCACCCGAGGATCCTTGGGGGTCCTTTCCAACTCAGGGTATTCTGTGGCTCTAATTATGTGATTTACTTGCCAGGCTTTTCCAGCAGGAGGAGGTGGAAGGCAGGGAATTCTTCCCTGTGAGGGTGGGCAGGCCCTGGCACAGGTTGGGCAGAGAAGCTGTGGCTGCCCCTGGATCCCTGGAAGTGTCCAAGGCCAGGTTGGAGCAAGCTGGGCTACTGGAAGGTGTCCCTGCCCATGGCAGGGGGTGGAACAGGATGGACTTTAAATTCCCTTCCAAGCCAAACCAATCTGGGATTGTGCGAAACAGGAATTCCCTGAAGGAGGAAGGAAAAGCCCGACCCTCCTCCAAATCCCCCCTCCTGTCAGGGACTGCAGAGCCAGAAGGTCCCCCCTGAGCCTCCTTTTCTCCAGGCTGAGCCCCCCCCAGCTCCCTCAGCCCCTTCCCAGCTCTGTTCCTCGATCAATACTCTTGTGTTTCTGTTCCACCCCTGTGCTGATGTCCAGGGTAGCTCTGGTTCCTGTTGTCCATCACCCCCATCACCTTCAAACATCTGGGTTCATCAGGGCTGGACCAGGGACCTTCCCACACACTCACCCAGCCCTTCTCAGGGCTCACTCCGGGGCTGCTCCAGCCCTGAGAAGTTGCTCCTCCTGCAGGTTCAAAGCCAGGTCTCTGGGACGTGTCTGCTCCTCAAAGGATGAGTTTATAGGACCTGGCAGAGTTGGCCTTTCCCACTGCAAAGGAAGTTACTTTAAGCTTTTTTTTTTTTTTTTTTTTTAAAGGCAGAGCCATCTGGTAGCAAAACAGCTGTGGAAATATTATATGTCTGATTATTTATAGAGGTACCTGCACGGGGAGGAGATCAGTCTGTCACTGCTCTGCAACCACGTCAGGAAAACGCTCTTTTGATGTGAAAACTGCTCTGCGGTCCCTCACAAAAATGTGCACGTGGGGGTTTGGTGTGGGAGACACAACATCGTTTTCTCTGCTATT
>NW_020957689.1:15688-18774 GCF_003031625.1 Empidonax traillii | reverse complement strand
AATATTATATGTCTGATTATTTATAGAGGTACCTGCACGGGGAGGAGATCAGTCTGTCACTGCTCTGCAACCACGTCAGGAAAACGCTCTTTTGATGTGAAAACTGCTCTGCGGTCCCTCACAAAAATGTGCACGTGGGGGTTTGGTGTGGGAGACACAACATCGTTTTCTCTGCTATTTGCAACCTCAGAGTTTGTTTTCTGCTGGTGGTCTGGGCAGGGCTTTACAATAAGACCTCTGGCATCTGAAAGCCATTAAAGTGGAGGGTCACACCAGCCCCAGCCATCAGCAGAGACAAAACAAAGCCAAGCACAGGCACAGATAATTCACCAGCTCTCGTTTCTCCTTAAATCAATAGCCAGAACATCACAGGAACAAACAGCCCGGGGTGTCCCCAGGGATGTCCCCAGGGAGGAGCCCACCCCCAAGAGCTGATTTCCAATGGAAATTACACTGGGATCTAATTACACTGGATGGGCTTTGGGATTGGATTTCCCTGATTGGGCTTCTTGGGGCTATTTTAATCCTCAAGCGGAGCTGGTTGTGGTTTGGAACGGCTGGCTCTGAAATTTCGGGATGGATGGGGAGGGATGAGAGGGGTAGAGTCCGGTCGGGGCTTTCCCACGCTGAGGAGTGAGAGGGGAGACCTTCCCCGCTGGAGAGAAGGCTGGGAATTCCTGCAGAATTCCTCCTGGATGCTGGTTTGGAATGCCAGCTGTCCCCTCGGCCACTGCATGCACCGCTGGAGATGCTGGCACAGGGAATCACTCCAAGGCTCACAGGGGGTTAAATGAGGCCAAGCAGGGATGATGAAGGGGCACCAACATCTCAGCCACCCCCCTTAGTCCTGTATGGGAAAACACGAGGCCAAATTCCTCCATCAGCCCCAGACATGGAGCCAGGCAGGGGGAGAGACCTCAGGGAGGGGCTGGAAAATTAGGGAAAAGCTTGATAAATGATCCTTAATTGTGCTGGGAGCTGAGATTTAGTGCCTAGGAGGGAAGTGCCTGTTTCTGGGGTTTGACAGTAAGTGCTTGTACATCCCAAATTACCCATTTAGAAATTAATTAAGGAAATGGAAGTTCAGGGATAATCATCCCCGTGCTGCACCTAAAGGGGCGTCAGGAGAGCTGGAGGGGGATTTGGGATAAGGGATGGAGGGACAGGACACAGGGAATGGCTTCCCACTGCCAGAGGGCAGGGACAGATGGGAGATTGGGAAGGAATTGCTGGCTGGGAGGATGGGAAGGGACCAGGATGGAATTCCCAGAGAAGCTGTGGCTGCCCCTGGATCCCTGGAAGTGTCCAAGGCCAGGTTGGAGCAGCCTGGGCTGGTGGAAGGTGTCCCTGCCCATGGCAGGGGGTGGAACAAAATGAACTTTAAATTCCCTTCCAACCCAAACCATCCCAGGATTCTCTGGTTCCCAAGTTCTGGGAGTGCAGACATGATGAATTCATCAGCTGAGCCGGTGTAGGAAGAAATGTTCCCATGTTTTACAGGAGAACGTCTTAGAAATGAAAACAGTCGGTTTTACCCCCTTCCCTTCCTCATTTGGTACAAAGAAGCCTTGCAGACTTTCAGCCAAGCACATTTGCTAAGAATAAATGTTATCTCAGTTTTTAAATTAGAAATTAAAGTCTTGTCAGCCCTGGGAGACTGGGAAGGAAACTTATATTATAATACCACAGGAGACTGAAGGCTGGGGAGAGAAAGGGGCTTAGTCAAGTGGTTTAAAAACACAGTTTTAGGGACTGACAAGCTCTTAGGAACACTGGGCAAATGTGATGGCTCATAAAAATTCAGCTTTCTTTGGCTAATGCACTGCAGCCAACAGCAGGGATGGATTAGATCCCAACCAGTATTTCAGCAAAAAAATGAGGAAAAAAACAGGAAAGAGATTTCTCCTTCCTTTCAACGCCCAACTTTGCTCGTTCTGCAACACCAGGACACAGAAATGAGCCACGAAACAGCCCTTTTATTATTAACAGCGCCCCAGCCCTGCTATGTGATGTAGTTTCCTCCTGCTGCCCGTGGCCCACGACCCTCAGCCTCTGCTCTTTCCACACTCCCAGCCCCGGGAATGTTCTGCAATCCCGGATTTCTCTCACCTCTGCCTCAGCATCACCTCCTGGGAAGGTGTGTGAGCACAGATGGGGGGGTTGGAGCTCCCACTCCACGTCCTACCTGTCACCAATCCAACAGTTTAAAGGCACTAAATTACTCCATCTGCTCTCGCAGCTCGTGCAGAGCCCGTGCTCTGCAGACTGAGGGGGGATTATTGCTTTTAATAAATGAATGAGAAGTTGCTTTGTGAATCCGAGGCCAGAGCTGACTCAGAATCTCTGCTGACAGATTGCTGTCAATATTTACTGACATACCCAGAGATCTGTGAGGCTGCAAGTGTCAGTTTTTTTACGAGGAAGCTGCTCTCAGGGAGCGTCTGGAGAAGTGTAATGCACTTTTCTCACATCCTCTCCCCCGTTCCTGCCTCCTCCCCAGAACATGAGCATGGAATGTGTGTGGTGGAAAAGGCAGAAGGAGGAGGTGCTCGAGGGTCAGGGATGAAAAATCTCTGTCTGTAAACACTATAAGGGGGTGATTCCAGTGAACTTCTTCCACCTCAAACTCGTGCAATCCTGGAATGGTTTGAGTTGGAAGGATCATTGAAGGCCATTCAGTCCAAGCCCCACCAATGAGCAGAGACAACTTCACAGAATCCTGGGATGGTTTGGGCTGGAAAGGACCTTAAAGGTCATCCAGTTCCAGCCCCAACACCTTCCAGCAGCCCAGGTTGCTCCAACCTGGCCTTGGACACTCCCAGGGATCCAGGGGCAGCCACAGCTTCTGTGCCCAACCTGTGCCAGGGCCTGCCCACCCTCCCAGCCAGCAATTCCTTCCCATCTGATCTAAAAATCTCCCCTCCTTTAGCTCAAAACCACCTGTTCTATCACCAACATTAACATGCATCAAAATGCATCATCCCTTAATGCTTTTTTTTTTTTTTTTTTTTTTTTGCAGGAACTGCACTTTTCCACTTCATAACCCACCTTTCCCTTGGCAAGTCCATAAAAACCATCCCTTTTCT
>NW_020957689.1:10622-15513 GCF_003031625.1 Empidonax traillii | reverse complement strand
TCCTTTAGCTCAAAACCACCTGTTCTATCACCAACATTAACATGCATCAAAATGCATCATCCCTTAATGCTTTTTTTTTTTTTTTTTTTTTTTTGCAGGAACTGCACTTTTCCACTTCATAACCCACCTTTCCCTTGGCAAGTCCATAAAAACCATCCCTTTTCTGCAGTTCCCCGGCAGAACTGGATGCAAATCTGCACGATTTCCCTGGATTTATTTACCATCAAACACCACCAGAGTTTAGCATACATTACCAGCCCGGGCTTTAAATCAAAGCAGCATTTCTTCCTCCATTATTTATAAAGAATCAATTATTAATAGGGATGGCTTTTTCCCCCCACAATAAATTATTATAAACTCTTGCTCTAACACGCTGTACCAATATGTACTATATAAATAATGCGCTGTGTTTCAGTTTATGAGGACTTTTAAGCAGCTCCCTGAGACGTTATTGGTCACAGGTTTGGAAGTGTTGCATTCCCTGCCACCTCCAGCAGTCAAACCTCCTCACTGCAAGGGCTTTATTTGCTGAGAGACAGACACTTCCATAAATCTCCTGATAAATATGGGTATCATTTACACAGCAGTGTGAATAAATGTATTTTTGGTTTTGCATTACTGCAAATAGAAAACCTTTTATTTTATTTTCTTTTATTACATTTTTTTTTCTGCTTTCTCTTTGTCAAGGGCGCATTTTCTCCTTCTCGTTTCTTGGTGTATCTTGTGGTTTAGTTTTTCTCTGTATTTTTACATCCAGCACCCAGGACTTTGCTGTGGTTTGTCCTAATCCAGCCTTGTGGGGCAGGGGTTCTGGTTTTGGGGTCTTGTTGAACCTGGGGGGGGTCTCCTGGGGAGGAGCAGAAGAATCTCCAGCACCAAAATGCAGGAGGATAAATAAATAACTAAATAAATAGCAAAGGTGCCCTGTGGCTACACAAGGTGTGGGGGTTCCTCTCCCTCTTAGATCCATAGAATGGTTTGGGTTGGAGGGGAATTTAAAGATGATGCAGTGCCAGCCCCTGCCCTGGGCAGGGACACCTTCCACCAGCCCAGGCTGCTCCAACCTGGCCTTGGACACTTCCAGGGATCCAGGGGCAGCCACAGCTTCTCCGGCATTTCCATCCTAGTCTCTCCCCACCCTCCCAGCCAGCAATTCCTTCCCAATCTCCCATCTGTCCCTGCCCTCTGGCAGTGGGAAGCCATTCCCTGTGTCCTGTCCCTCCATCCTTGTCCCCAGTCCCTCTCCAGCTCTCCTGGAGCCCCTTTAGGCCCTGCAAGGGGCTCTCAGGTGTCCCTGGATCCTTCTCTTCTCCAGGTGAACACCCTCAGCTCTCATAATAACCACAGACAACAACAGTCCCAGAAAAATGCCCCAACACCCACTCAGACATCCCTGTCACCCCCAATTCCACGGGAAGACCCGCACGGAAACCTCCCCAAGCAGCTCCACGGGGTGGAAAATTCACCCTCTCCAAACAGCCTCATTAATCTCCTGCATCAACACAAAGGCCCAACCTCTCCTTGGCCTAAATCCACGGGGTCCCAGCGTGTCACTGAGCAGCACCAAAGGCTCCACAGTCCCCGTTCCTGTGTCGGTGGCGATTCCCGCTGGGAGAACCGCAATCAGAATTCATCTTTATCATCTTTATCATCACATCAAAGCTCGGTGCAGAGACTTCGTTTCCATTTTAATGCCTCTCTTCCCTCACTTGCAGTCATTTTTTTTGGGTTTAATGACACCATCTGCATTTTAAAGGAGGAGTGAATTCCCTGCTTTCAGCTTTTTTTCCCGTGTGGAGTTGCTGGATGTGCCCTCAGTCCATCCGTGGTGTGGATTATTGACCTGTATCCCAGAGGAGAGGTGGTTGCCCCATCCTGGAAGTGTCCAAGGCCTGGCTGGAGCAAGCTGGGCTAGTGGAAGGTGTCCCTGCCCGTGGCAGGGGTGGGACTGGATGATCTTTAAGGTCTCTTCCAAGCCAAAGCACTCTGTGATTCCATGATCCCTGGGACTCCTGGGAGAGCTGCGGTTCTGGGATCTCTCTGACAACGAGGCCCCAGCCCAGGGCTGGCTGGCGTTGTGTTCCCTCAGGGTCACATCAGACAGGGATATTTTCCCTGAACTAACTCATCAGTCAATCTCTGAAAACACGAGTGGCCTGGAAGGTGGGACCCCCACGAGGGCAGAGGCGACTCGAAGCAAAACCTCCTCTTATCCTAGCAACAATTCCCTCATTCCTGGGGAGCTGCACAGGGCTGGGCACGGCACACGAGCTGTCTCAGTGGCTGTGCAGGTGGCAGTGGTGGTTTTGGCAGGAGGAGGTGGCCCAGCTGTCCCCAGGTGGACAGAACCAACCCTCTGGTGGTCCTGCCCACGTCACGGGTGTTTTTTCTTCTTGGCCATGTTTTTAACCCAAACTCAGTGCCCTCAGCAGAGCTCCAAGCCTTTCTTCCCAGGACTCATTCCCCCAGCCTGCCAAGCCCCCCTGGGTTGTTTCCATTCCCCACAGAACACTCCATGCTTTGAAGATGTCGTGCTGAGGGACACCAGAGCGGTGCTGCTCCAAGACCAGCAGCATTCCAGGCTTCTGGCAAAGCTACATCACCAATTTAATCCATATAAGCCGCATTCATCAATGTAATCCACATTAATTTTTCCTTAATGGACGTCCAGTGTGACCTTCCATAGCTGGGAGCTGAAAATCGATGATCCTTAAGGTCCCTTCCCACCCAAACCATTCCAGGATTCCACGATGCTTCTTTGTTTCCAACGGGAATGACTCTGAACTGGTTTTTCCGCGTCCAGGACCCCCTGGATACCGTGGATGGAAGGCAACATCCACTGGCACTGATGGAAATCATTAAATTGGAGCAGTTTCAGAGGAGAACCACGGGGCTGGTGGAGGATCTCGCCCGATAATGAAAGACGCTGCGAACTCAATTTGTTTTCCCTAACGAACAGAAGGTTGAGAGAGGATCTGCTGGCAGCCTCTAATTACTTCTGGAATTTAAATGTGATAATAGAGGGCTCCCTGGCCAGGCAGATGAAAGTACACACAACCCGGTGCCTGCAAGATTAAAATTCCGGTTTGAATTAAAAGCACCTTTTTAGTGGTGCAGGTTATTAAGCACCGAAACAACCGGTGAGAAATCTTCTCATTTGAAGAGGGATTTTTTTTTTTTTTCCTCCCCTCACTTCTGAACCTAAAGCTTTAGTTCAAATAGAAAAGTCCCCAGGCATGTTTTACACAGGAGTTCAGGCCAGATAATCATGATGGCTTTTTTTTCCCAACCTTATAAAGTATTAGTACACCATTGCCCTTCTGCCCTCTTTTTATATTCTACTCATCAACCAGTAATTTGGTCAGGAAACACACAGAATTTCTCCGGTGTGGTGTCACCAAGGAGATTGTGGGTGACAAGGAGCTGAGGGCTGTGCCCACCCGTGGTGGGAACCACCTGGCTGCTGTTGCCAGCAAACCCCTGAGCTGTTTTCCCACCTGGATATCACAAGGAAATGCTATTCCAGCCCCTTGGGTCAGTGGGACAGCACAGGGTGGGTGGCCACGGGTGCAACTTGGGGACGGGCTCAGCTGGAGCCACGAGCAGGAACCAGGAACAGCTGGAGGAAATCACGCCCAGAGCCTTCCCAGCATCCAGCCTGAGCTTCCCACATCCAGAGCAGCGGATCCTGAGGGCAGCTGGCCCTTTGCAGTGCTCTGCACTGATTGTTACAGCTGCTGCTGCTAACTGGGATTCTGTGCTGGCATCAGCTCCTCACCTGTTCCACTGCAATGCCAGAATTTCACGCCAAAGCCTCCACGATATCTGGGGTTTGTATCATCAGTTCACAAAGTGGGGGCTTGTAAAAAAGAGGAAGAGGAATTTTGAACATGGACAGACAGGGATAGGACAGGGGGGAATGGTTTTAAGCTGAAAGAGGAGAGGTTTAGATTAGAGATGAGGAGGAAACTCTTCCCTGGGAGGGTGGGCAGGCCCTGGTACAGGTTGGGCAGAGAAGCTGTGGCTGCCCCTGGATGCCTGGAAGTGTCCAGGGCCAGGCTGGAGCAACCTGGGCTGGTGGAAGGTGTCCCTGCCCATGGCAGGGGGTGGCACTGGATGAGTTTTAAGGTCCCTTCCAGCCCAAGCCTTTCTGTGACTCTGTTATGAGTCTCATGCCCAAGGCCAGGAGAAGCACAGGCCTCTCAGCTGTGCCCCTCTGTGCTTAGTTCAGCAGTTCAGAACACGTTCCCCTGAGCCTGCAGTGCTGCAGAGATGACACTTGCTCTGATCTGCCCCGGCACAATCCGCTCTGCTGAAGCAGCAGATGACTGAAATCCCTGCCAGGGAGCCAATCCCACTCAGCATCACCCAGAAAACACCCGTGGAGCAGCTGCTCTGTGGGACCATCACCCTCACACCCTGTAGCAGCTCATGGTTAGCCCGTGGGATGGGTGATGAAGCAGCAGCACATCTGCGGGAGATGCTCGGACACCCAGTGATGGACAGATACATCACACAGACATACAGGGATACAGTGTTATCCACTTCCAGCTGCTCATCAGTGTGCAGGATACTCCAGTTATTCAGGTGAATGCCAGCTGAACACACCACCCTCATAACATCAGGTGGTACATCAGTCCTCAGGTGACATTTCACTCCGAAGGAAACTCCTTTTTCTGCCCATTTAAATTCTTTTGCAGCTCATTCTCTCTCATTGTAGAACACAAAAAGAGACGAAAAAAAAAAAAAAAGTGGAGATTTCCCTTTTGGGCTTTATCCCTTCCTGGTATCTACAATCCCACTCTTTATCACACATGGGAAATGAACCAGCTCCATCTCCTTCAAAGGGACATCATAAATCAATTCCTTTACCAAGGTGACAGCAAACCCC
>NW_020957689.1:4238-10295 GCF_003031625.1 Empidonax traillii | reverse complement strand
CCCCAGCGTGTTTCTCGCTCTGCCTGCCCCTTCCTCAGAGACATCTCAGGCCAGAGACATTCCAGCCAGCTCTGAAAATCCAGCTGACATCCTCTGTGTTGTCCCTTGTTTCAGGCATTTTTTACAAGCACGCTTTATTTTGTCCCTCGTTCCACCTCCTGGCTCTGCTCATTCCCCCGAGGCTGGTGCAGACAGACAATTAATTTTCAGGTTGGATAAGTGCCTTTTAAAGTAAAACCAGTGTGAGGGGCTGAACTCAGAGGAACTTTGGTGGCTCCCCCAGCCTTACCTTCCTCCTGAGGATGAGGGTTGGCTGTGTGGCCTCGTCTCACCTTCCGTGATGGAAGGTGATCCTGTGATGATGGAATCACAGGAGCAGAGGATGTTAAGGGGTTGGAATGGACCTTTAAGACCATCTAGTTCCTGCCCTAGTCCCACTAGACTGGGTTGCTCAAGGTCTTTAACTTAGCTTTGAACACAAGCAGGGTTGGGACATCCTCAACCTCCCTGGGCAACCTGTTCCAGCGTCTCACCCCCCTCACACTGAAAAATCTGTCCAACCTAAATGTCCCCCCTTTCCACCTGTACCCATTCCCCTCATCCTGTCCCCACAGCTCCCTCTTCAGCTTCCCTGGAGGCCCCTTCAGACCCTGGAGGGTTATGATGTGAGGTCTCCACCTCCACAACCTTCTCCTCCCCAGGCTGGACAGCCCCAACATTCCCAGCCTGTCCTGGCAGGGGAGGTGCCACCACTGGGCAGGGTGTGACTACAATTTGGGGTGCCACCACCTCACAACCTTTGACCCAACACCCCTCAAGGCGCTTCCAGGATGAAAGGTGTCACCTCAGCGGGAGGTGCCACCACCACCGTGGAAGGTGCTATCACGACACAAGGTGTCACCATGACATGAGGTGCCACCACACCATGCTGGGTGAGCTGCTCTGCCAGCAGGATGACACTTGAGCTGGGGCAGCAGTGCCTGAGGAGCTCAGAGGGACAGATCCCCATCACTGCAGGTCCCTGAGGAGCTGCTGCATCATCATCCCCTCAGCCAGCAGGACACTTCCATCCCTTCCTGCACAGCAACACAGCGTGGGACAGGCAGTGCTGGCTCTGCTCTGACAGCTCCTCTCATCCACCTGCAGCTCTTTCCCACCACCACAGCACTGTTCCCACGTGGCCAGTGGAAAAACACGTGTTGGAGAACGTAAATCAGCGCTGCAGTTCCCAAAGCCCTGGCTGTGGTTTGCCTCTCTCACACAGTGCAGCAGGTGGGATGGATGGATGGGTGGATGGATGGATGGATGGATAGATGGATGGATGGATGGATGGATGGATGGATGGATGGATGGATGGATGGATGGATGGCAGGGTGTTCAGGGCTGCATTCCCCACCGGAATGTGCCCTTTCCCAGAGGTTTGGGGGATTTTTCAGCAGAGAAGGGTGTGGCTGAGGAGCTCCTTCTTTGAAGAAATGATATAAAATCACCCCTCTGTGCACAGACCCCTCTCCAAAAAAGCGGCTGCTCCTCGTACCCAGCGGCCACCAGAGGTAATTCTGTAATTCTTACAGGCAAGAATTCCTCCCCAGTATCCCATCTATCCCTTCCCTCTGGCATTCACCCCTTGTCCCAAATTCCTCTCCAGCTCTCCTGGAGCCCCTTTGGGCACTGGAAGGGGTACAAAAGTCCCTCTAGGGCTTTCCCTTCTCCAGGTGAACCCCCCCGCCCCCCCCCAGCTCTCTCCCTGTTTCCACCTGATTGCTGCTGCTCCTCAGAGAAATCTCTGCTGTTCCTGAAGAAAAGCAAAGCACAACTTCCCCCCAGTTTGTTCCTGGATCCCTGGAAGTGTCCAAGGCGAGGTTGGACGGTGCTTGGAGCGACCTGGGCTGGTGGAAGGTGTCAGCGCTGGATCTGGATGAGCTTTAAGGCCCTTTCCCACCCAAACCCTCGTGGGATTTTAGGAGCTGCACTGAACAAGCCCGGTTGTCAGCAGATGTCACTTCAGTGACAGGACAAGCAACAAACGTGTTGTGAGGGAGCTGCTGGGTCTGGGAACGACCAGCCCTGCTGGTGCTGCTGCACCCACGGGCAGGGCTGGGAAAGGCTGAGGCAAACCCAAGGACAGCAACTTATCCAAGTGGAGCTCTGGGAACAGCTCCTGGTGAAACGCTGCTGGCACAGGCTGGGAAGGAAGGGAGTGTTTATTTTGTGCCCTGAGCAGCAGGAACCTGAGCGAGTGCCCTCGGCGTGGCCCGACCCTTCTCCTCCCATCCCGCCTCTCCCCGCGGTTCCACAGCTGAGTTTGCTAAAAATACTCCTTTGTCCTGGACTTTCTAACTTCCTGCACCGTTCCTCTGCAGACAAAAGTGGGGATTGCTGCCAAAATCAGAGACTCAGGGAACTCTGTTACTTACAACATCGGCTGCTACCACGTGACAGCTGCAAACATCTGGAATCCATCTCTCCCCGGTCCCCTCTGGCTCCGTGTGGGACTCCAACACGCTCAAATATCAGCCTGGGGCTGAGTTTTTTGCAGTTTTCCCAAAACTGAAGCAAGTCCTGCACAAAGTGCTTTGCAGATAATTAGAATTTCAGGGGAGGGAATTGGGGAAAAAAAAAAAAATTGTCAAAACAAGCAGGGAACAAAAGGAGTTTTAAAAGCTTTAGGGATATTTCTTTTAAGCTAAGGAAAGCATTTTCCTCCCTTTGAGGAAAAAGGGAGGTGTGAAGTGTTTCTTATCTGTGGATATGAGGGGAAATGCTTCCCCCCAGGTGCACTGTGAGTTAACCCACACACAGAGCTCTGCAAACCATTTTGGGGGTGGACACACTGATAATGAGTGGGGGTGCCACCCCTTTTCTGGCAGAAATACCCACCTGTAATCCACGTATCAGTGTGGGGATTAATATTTTCTTTTAATTCAGCATTATGAAAAATAGCACCTGCTCCCACACCTCACTGCCAGGGCAGAGTAGTCCTAAAAAAAAAAGTCCCCTGGACAAATTAGTCCTAAAAAATCCTTCTATATTTTATTGAGGGCACAGGACCCTGGCAGGGTGAGTGGGAAGGATCCTCTGCTTGGATGGAAAGGGAGTAAAACAACATTTTCACCTGCTGGGAGCAACCGTGCCCAGCACTGAGGTTACAGTGGGCAGCACATTCCCTGCCACTCCTGTGGCATTATCCCAGCTCCTAAAATATATTCCTGGGATTAGTCCTCTGTGGTCAGAAAGAGAAGAATTACACAATTATTAGTGTGTAATTAGTCTCTCTCTCTCTGACTAGTGAAACTATAATTAATTAATAGAGAGGATCAACTATGATACTTTTCCCCCTGGACACCAAGAGCATCTCCAAGCGCTCACCCCTCTGCAGGGGGGGAGATCAAGAGCCAAACAGGACTTTGGAGCTTCCTCTTCCCTAATTCTGGAGCTTTCCTTTATTCCCAGGCCCAGCTCCTGCAGCCCCCCCCAGCTGACCCTGCCCAGCTGAACCGCTCCGGCTGGAACATCCCGTGAGCCGGAGGGGGAACAGCCAAGGAGCCTCGAGAGGGAGGCCTGGGAACAGAGAGGAGGAAGACACCTGCATCCCAATTAACACTGAGGCTTTTTCCACGGAGCTGGGACCCTCTCAGCAGAGTGATTTGGGAAAAAAACTCAGCTGTGCTTTCGCTCCGAGCTCCCCGAGCGGGTTTTACGTGCGGGGAGGTTTGTGCCCAGCTCCATCCCCCTCCCCTGGCACAGCGCTGAGTTCCTCCTCTTGAAGTGATTCCCACATTAATTAATCTGGGGGATTTTATCAGGAGAGTGAAGAGAAGGATCAGTGTGGAGTCCTGTGCCACTTTAGCTGGCAGGAAGAACAGCTGGGGAGGACACGGAGTTCCCGGGGGGGTTTGCAAAGGATGAGCAACTTCAAATTTTTAACTTAACTTCATAGAAAAGGCAGCTTTTAGTCAGTGCCAATTGCACCGAGAACCACAGGAGAATTAGGAGTTTCTTCCTTCCCAAATCTTCCACCTGTAGATGACAAATGGCTGCAGCTCTGCTGGCAACACAAACATCTCTGCCTTCAATCCCATCGGGGAGAGTTACAACTTCAGGGCTTTTTTTCTCTTCCTCTGTGCTCTCCAGGTAATCCCTGCCCCTGGAGCTCCACATAATCCTGCCCATAAATTAAAAAAGAAATGCTCAAACCCCCCAAAACCCGTTGGCCCAGGAGGAGCTTCACTGAAAATGAAAACCTGCCCCACATCCCCCAATCTTTCACCCCCAAACAAAACCCGTGCCCACGCAAACAGAACTCCAAAATACCCACAGATTTCATATTCCTGGAGCACAGAGGATATTTTTTTTTTGTGCACTGGCTTGTCTAATCTTTCTTCCTGTCACATCATATACCTGGTCACCAGAGGGGAACTGCTCTGCCCATTGTCTCGTGCTCCCAGGAGCAGCCCCCTCACTGCAAGTCAAACTCCCAGCAGCCAAAACCTTTGGATTTGCTCTGCCTCGTGGCCCCAAAAGCTATTTCAGAGCTGGCACCTCCCTTCCCCCTAAAGTTTATCCCTCCAGCAATTTAAGGCTCAGCTGGAGCAAGGGCATCCAAAGTGCCAGGGCTGCAGGGATGACATCACTGCTGCTTCTTGAGGGTGGGAAATTAGGACCCAATCCCCAGTCAAGGGGTTTCATCCCAGAGGGAACTGGGAAGGGCAGGCTCAAGCCTTGTGTTGGACTCCCCAACAACCCCCCCGTGCCCCACCCTCCTGCCACACCCTGTCTGTGCAGGGCAGGGGGTGATTTGCCTTTCCAAAGCACAAATGGCAGGTTCTGTGCCCAAATTTTGCCTCAGGGACCTCGTGCCAGCTGCCTGCAAGTCCTGCTGGACAGAGAACCGGGTGAGGATTTGGAGAAAGCTTGGAATGGAAGAGCAGGCACTGCTGTGGAGAGGAGGGAAACCCCAGTTCATCTTAGTGAATAAAAATCAGCTGGGAGTTTTGGGTGGATTAGTGTGATTTCCACAAGAGTGGCACGGGCAGGAGAGGGAAAGTGCTGTTGATGAATCAGGAGTTCAGCCTTATTTGCATGGATTCACAGAAACACAGACTGTTTTGGGTTGGAAGGGAACCTAAAGCCCTTCCAGTGCCACCCCCTGCCATGGGCAGGAACACTTTCCATCAGCCCAGATTGCTCCAACCTGGCCTTGGACACTTCCAGGGATCCAGGGGCAGCCACAGCTTCTCTGCCCAACCTGTGCCAGGGCCTGCCCACCCTCCCAGCCAGCAATTCCTTCCCAATATCCCATCTAAATCTCCCCTCCTTCAGCTTGGGGCCGTTCCCCCTTGTATTTTGCATGTTCAACCAACCAAAAGGCCTCTGAGTGCTGGAAGATCTTGCCCAGAATTTGCTGCTTTGCTTTCCCTGCTGCTGGTGGCCCCTTGTCACCCACGTGTCCTGCTCACCAAGCTCCCCCCTCTGGGTTCCTGCTCTCCAAGAGGCAATTAGGTTGATCCTGGCATCACTTTACAGCTTACAGAGTGTTCTCCTTAATTATTAAACACAGGATTTACAACCCATCACACCAGATTCCCTTTGAAGCTCCTGCTGAGCCCTGAGCCCCCAATCTGCACTCTGATCCCACTCCGACCTCCCGCCACATCCACCTGCTCCCTGCCTGGGGAACATCACCCACATCCCAGCTCAAATCTAACCCTTCCCACCTGCTCCCAGCTTTCCAGACCCAATTCTGGCCCTTTCATCGCTCCCATTCCTTGCTTTTCCCCAGCAATCAGGCCCAGTGATCGTTGCTGTTGGTTATGGAGGGAGGGACGCTCGACACCACAAAATGTCCCGGCACCACGGGGGGGGGGGGTGGTTTTTGCTCAAAAATCACCCTTTTTGAAGTCAGGAGATCTCAAGGCACGTTTAGAACGTTTGCAAGGTGGGTGAAAAGATTCCCTCAGTCTCCTGGAGGATGTGATTTGCCAGGAATCGGTGTTGTCCAGCTCTCTGGGATGCAGGAGCTCATCCCCCATCTCCACCTGACACGAGTGTTTATCC
>NW_020957689.1:0-3296 GCF_003031625.1 Empidonax traillii | reverse complement strand
TAAAAAAGGGGAGAAAAAGGGAAAAAAGGGGAGGAAAAGGGGGGAAGGGACGAAAAGGGGGAAGGGGAAAAGAAAAAAGGAAAAAAGAAATAAAAAATAAAAAAGGAAACAACGGGAAGAAAGGAGAAGAAAGGGGGAAAGGGGGGGGGGAGAAAAAAAGGGAGGGGAAAAAAAAAAAAAAAAGAAAATTAACAAAAAAGATCTGCAGCTCCTCCGAAGCCTCTGGGAGGGGAGGAACCCCCCCTGGCTGCTCACCCAGCGATGCCCCCGCCGAGTCCTCCAAGCCAATTAATTATCTGCTGCTTTCACCTCCCCCAGCCCCAGCTCGGGGGGTCAGGGCCCCATAAATGAGATTTCTGCTCGCTCGTCTAATCGCCCTTAATCCCCTCAGAACGATCCCCGGCTCCAGCTGTTCTCCCACTTGCACTTTTCCGGTTCCTTCTTCCCAGGGCTCCTCCAAGCACATTGATGTCCTTTTCCTTTTGGAATTTTCAACACTTATTTTTTTTTTTAAGCAGAACTGCATCTCAAACGCTTCTGGTTTCTGAATCCCTCCTTGAAGGTCCAACAAAATTATATTAAAAATGCCTTTTTTTTTTTTTTTTTCCCCAAGTCCACTTCCTACCTGTCCTAAATCTCTGCTAAATTTCCAAGAGCTGCCTTTCTCTTAATTCCCCTAATTCATCCCTTAAATAACTCATTATTTAGTCTGCGTCCCAACAGAGAAATTTTCCATCCTCCCCAAACTTTTTCTCTCCATTTTGTTTCACTCCCATCATGTTTTTATCTTGTTTTGATCTTAAATATATTGAAATGTTCTAATTTCTTATTTTTTAACCTCTCCCGTTTTATGCTGGCAGGAGGTGTTTGGGAATTTCTCCTTCACAAAACCAACTGTTCTCCAAAAAAAAAAAAAACAACCAAACCCAGGAGCAGAATTACCCTGTGCAGGGTAATCCCACTGCAACAGTGGGATTTTCTCCACTGCAGGAGGAAGAGGAGAGGTGGGGGGGGGAAAAAAAGAGAAACATTTAAAGCAGGGAGTAGAACAAAACTGGAAGTTTTGAATCCTCAGCTCTGTCATTTTTGTGTCAAATCATAAAAATCCCAGGCATTATCCAGCTGACAGCGTGGATGCCTGGGATTCTATATTTAGAAGCCCAGAAATGAGCTTAATAAGCAGCTTGCTTTGCCATCAGCAGGCAGGTGTGTGCAGGGGATGATGCTCTGCTGCTGCTCCCTGAACTCCTCCTGCTCCCCACTCGGTGTGTTTGGGAAAAAAAAAAAAAAAACAAAACAACCAACAAAACACTCATAATTCAGATGTTAAATTGTTTCTCCAGGGCCTCCCCAGCAGGAGTCGAAATTAAAGATATTTGGGCTTTCCTGCTGGGAGAGAAACAAGTTTAGTTACCTGGAGATGAGTTATGAAATATTAACAAGGAGCAATATCCTCCTGTCACCGAGACACGGGGAGCTGGTTCCTTGTCCTTGCCTTCAGTTCTGAGGGGGTTTTTGGGGACATCAGAGCTGCAATCCCTCCAATGCCTTTTCCCCCTGATTTTGGTCCCCTTGTGGGAGACTCTTCCCTCCAGGTCACACCTTTCCAAGCAGCTTTTCCACCCCTTCACTGATGAGAATCCTTTCAATACGGGGAATAACAACCCTCTTGGAGATATTTTCCTTCCCATGCTTTCCCTTCCCTCTTTTTTTTCTTAGCTGAATATTTATTTTCCTCAAAAATTTAAATATGTGTTATTTCTGTCTTTTTAATCTTCTTCTGTAATGATTTTTTTTGGGGGGGGGGAAAGAAAATCTCACCTGTGGCACTTCTTGCATCGAATTCCAGCCATTCCTCGGTGACAGACACCACCTTTTGCCAGACAAATTCCTCCTCATTGCCCAGGAAGCGGAAGAAAACCTTAATTAGGAGCTCAGATTTCAGGATGACGCTGTCAAAGCCATTCAGCCTCGAGGTTTGGGTCCCTGCAGACCCCAATAACGTCAGGACACCTCTGCCAACATCCTCTGGGGGCTGGAACAATCACAGAGGGGTCTTGGAGCAACCAGCTGAAGGTCAGAGGTTGCTTCCAAGTGTGGCAGTTGAACAAAATAAAGCAAAAAGGTCTTCAAAGAAAAACCAGGATGGGAAATTCTGGGCTAGTTCTGGCTGATGTGTCCCCAGGATTGGTGTTGGAGCCCATTGGCATCAAGTGCAGTGTTTAGTTAATTGAAATGGAAAAAAAAATCCTTTTAAAATCCCCCTGAGACGTTTCTGCCATGAATTCAGCGAGCACTATTTGAGGCCTTTGGGGTGGTTTTTTTTGTAGGATAACCCCAGAAGGGATAAACAGAGGCTGAATGAAGAGAATCTGGACTCCTGATGGGCCCCCTGATGGGACCTGCTGAGGGACCCCCCCCCCCCCAACTCTTCTGTCTCCTGCAAATGCTGGATTTAACCAAACCTTACCAAACACTCCCCTGCTCGGCTTGGGAATTCCCTTTTGGGAAGAAAAGCAAGGAAAAGCAATTTGTGAAGCGATGTGTGTGGGTGCCTTCACATCAGAGCCCTCAGATGGCAGAAGTTAAGGGCACCCTGGGACAATCCTGAGCTCCCTGGACCAATCCATGCAGGAAAACCCTCTTTGCTGTGATTCCTTTTTTTTCCCCCCCCTTTTTCCTCCATCTCCAAACTACAGGTCAGTTCATGGCCAGGTTTTTAGTTCCTCACCACCAGCTGCACATAAACCTTGCATTTGGAAGGGTTTTCTGCTTGAACCTCTTCCTTCAGAGGCCTCACAAAGGGCCCGAGGTGCAGCTTTGGGGTAGGACCTTTTCCTTCAAGTAATTGTGCTTTTTTTTTTTATTTTCTTTCTTTCTTTCCCTTTTCTCTCCTGCTTTTTAAAGTGCATTCTGCTCATGTTCACAGCTATTTAGAGGAAAAATACTCCCTTTGCCCTAAGAACAGGTTTGCAGTGCTGGAAGGAAAGGCAGAGTGATTTCATCCTGGCTGGTGGATTTGGGCTCAGCCAGGCAGTAAAAAGGTCCCTGAGCTGCAAGACCTCGACGTGTCTGAGGCAGGGCTGGAAGAGAAAACCCCCATTTAAATAAAGGATTCTGCATCTGCAGGAGCTTTTGGAGGAGGGGGAGATGGGAGTCCCTTTTCCAGACCCTGCTTCAGGTCAAAGATTTGGGATGAAAACCGGACCTGAGCAGAGGAGCAGCCCCTGGGGGAGAAAGGACAATTCCCAGCCCTGCCAAGTCCTGGTGTAAGGGAGGAGGAACAGGGCTGGGAA
>NW_020957688.1:19562-42636 GCF_003031625.1 Empidonax traillii | reverse complement strand
GTCAGCTGTGGGGGACGAGGCGCCGCCGGCTCAGCCCCGCCGTCCCCGTCCCTCCCTCGGGGCTTTGCGTCAGCGGCTCCTGCCCACGCGCCCACGGCCCACCTGGCTGACGAGCTCCTGCAGCTCCTCCATGTGCTCCAGCACCGCCGTCTTGGTCTCCGAGTCCTCCAGCATGGCCCCCACGTCGAAGACGTTGTCCAGGTAGGCTTGGATCTGCACCTGCAGCTTGTCGCTCTCGGTGAGGCGCAGGCTCTGCCGTGGGACAGCCGTCAGGGGTGGGGTGGTGTGTCCCTCCCTCACCCCCACAGCACCCCCCAACCCTCGGGGTCACCCACCTCCAGGTACTGGTCCAGCCCCAGGTGGGTGAACTCGTACTGCAGGAACACGCGGAAGTTCATGTTCTCCACCGAGTGCACCACGATGTTGATGAACTGCATGCAGGCCACCTGCGGGGACACGGCACGGGGGTGGCACCGCGGCCCCGGGGGACACGGTGCGGTGCATGGGGGAGTGGTGGCCCTCAGGGACAAGGTGGCTTTGCATCCCTGGGGACGTGGGGAAGGACCAGTGGCCCAGCAGCCCTTGGGGGAATGATGGCTCAGGGACAGCACGGTGGTCTTGGGGACATGAAGGCCTGGGGACAGCACTGAGGCCATGGGGCTATTATGGCACAGGTACACAGTGGCATCCTCAGGAACAGAAAGGTCTGGGGACAGTGTGGTGACACAAAGACCTGGGGATAGCACGGTGGCTCAGCAGCCCTTGGGACACGATGGCCTGGGGACAGCGTGGTGGTTTAGAAACCCTTGTGGACCCAATGGCCTGGGGACAGTGCAGTGGCCTTGGGGACATGGTGACCTGGGGCTCAGCAGACCTTGGGATATGATGGCCTGGGGACAGTGTGGGGCCTTAGAAGCTCTTTTGGACATGAAGGTCTGGGGACAGCACCGAGGCTCAGCAGCTCTTGGGGACACAGTGGCCTGGGGACAGCACAACACCCTGGCAGCCCCCAGGACACTGTGGTGACTCAGCAGCCCTTGGGGACGTGATGGCCTGGGGACAGTGCAGCACTGGCCCCATGAGCCGCTCACCATGAAGTCGATGTTGGTGTCCTCGTTTCGGAAATACTCCATCAGCTTCTCGAAGCGGTTCTTCTCCCCGCACACCTGGGGTGGGAGCAGGGGGCTGAGGGCCAGGGGGACACGGCTGGGGGTGCCCAGAGGGGTGGCAGGGCACGAGGAACCCGCCGGTGGCACCACCCCAACCCCGATGGGACCTGGCCCAAGGGACACGCACTGGAGTGGGGACATCGAGCCCAAGGGCTGGAGCATCCCCGGGAGAGCCAGGCATGGGAGTGTTCAGGATGGTGCAGGGCTCTGCCACACACAGGGACACTGAGGCAGGAACCCACACAGAGCAGGGCTGCCCACGTGGGGAATGATGGCCCTGCTGGGGACTCACCTCCTTGAAGTTGTCAAAGGCAGCCAGGATGATGTCGTGGCCACCTCGGACCAGGCAGACGGCGGCCAGGAGCTCCAGCACCAGGGCCTTGGTCCTGTGGATCCACGGGGAATGAGGGGCTCAGGGCCGTGGGCTGGGTGAGAGGACAGGGACAGGGACAGGGACAGGGACAGGGACAGGGACAGGGGGCAGGTCTTACCTGGCGTTCTTGTTGTTGAGGCTCAGGGTGATCTCGTTGACACAGGCTGGGTGGTTCATCACCAGGCTGAAGCCAGACTTGGGGGCAAAAAGGAGCATTAATGGGGTTGTGTGTCCTCCTGTCCCCACCCCGAGGACGCTCTGGGACCTTGGGACACCCCCACGCCAGGTCCCCACCAGAGGGGATGAAGAACCTCCCCCCCCGCCCCGACGCCGGCACCGCAGGGGCTGGGGATTTTTCGGGATCCCCGCGGATCCCGCCCACTCGCACCTGGTAGTTCATGATGGCGCGGAGGCACATGATGCAGACGTGGACATCGTCCTTCTGGCTGACGAGGCGGGAGTTGCGCAGCGTCTTCCTGCTGTGCGAGGGGTTCAGCCTGCGCGGGGAGAGCGCGGCTGAGCGCGGGCCGGGGGGGCCGGGGGCGCAGCGCAAAGCGGGGAGGGGGCGGCAGCGCTCGGGGGAGGAGTGGGGGGTGGCAGCGGGGGCGGGGGGGACACCAGGGGACCCGGGTGGCTGCATCCCCGCGGGAGAAACCCCCGTGTTCCGTGCCCGTCTAGAAGGCCGTGGGGTGGTGGGGTGATGGGGTGATGGCGGCGGGGCGGGGTGGATTTTGGGGGCCCCCTCGTGCACACGGGTGGTCTCGGAGGCTCACCGGGGCGGGCAGGAGCTGCCGGGTGACCGGGGGGCACTGTCCCCATCGCTGCCCGGGGCACCGCAGGGGGCGCTGGGGTGGACGTGGCGGAGGAGGGTGTGGATGTGCTGGTTCGAGAGGCAGCAGCTGGAGGCGCGTTAGAGCCTGCAGGACAGGAGGGAGAAACGGGGCTCCCGCGCCGCCCCCAGGGACACCCGCGCTCGGGGACACGGCGGTGGGGGGACAACGGATGGGACCCCCTGCGGGTGCAACGTCCCCTCCTGACCTGTCCCTGGGGCTGGCAGGGACACCCCGGCTCCTCCAGAGCTGCTCCAGGCTGCGAGGGACCCCCTCGCTCCCCGGGGTGCCGCGTTACAGCTCCCGGGGTGGCCGCGGTGGGGTATCCCCGGGACCCCCCCCGCCCACCGGGGATGCCCCGTAGGCCCTGTCCCCTCTACGGGTGACCAGCAGCGGGGTCCCGTGGGGTGTCCCCGTCCCTCCGGTGCCCCGTCACCGTCACCTACCGTCAGCGCGTCCCCGGCAGCGTGCAAGAGAAGAGCGGGGTTAGACGGGGCTGCGGGCGAGCGGCGCCAAGCGAGAGCCACTAGCCACCGGGACCGGCTTGGGGGGACACAGGCCCGTTCCTCCGACCCGGGTTTAAACCAGGGGGGCGCGATTTGCTCCCCTCAAAACCTCCAGCACCTCCGATTTTTGTTTATTCCTGGGTTTTACCCAGAGCATCCCCCCCGAGGGTCGCAGTGGGGGGGCACAGATCCAGCCCAGCTCCAGCTCCAGGCAGGGCTTGGCCCTCGAGGGCTTTGTCCCCCTAAACCAGCACTGGGGACCCACTTTTAGCACCGGGCGTGTTATGGGGACCCATTTTTAGGGCCGGGCCTGCGTCTCCCTGCCGGGCCCCTCTCCAAGCACGGCGCGGCCGGGGGCGGGGGGTGGGTGCAGCGAGGCGGGGAGCGGGGAGGGGACACGGCACAGGGACAGGGGGACAGGTGGGGACGGGACCACACGTTACCTTACAGTGAGGGGCCGCGGTTTGGAGGAGCCCTGCGTGGGGGACGAGGAGGTGCTTTTGTTCAGGTCCTCCAGCGACTGCTCCTTGCCCTTGTCGGAGCCGGGGCTGCTGTTCTCTGCGCTCTCCATGTCGTACCTGGTGGCCCGTGGGGACACGGGGACGGGTGAGGTGTGGCACCCCAGCGTGGGCAGACGCCCCTCTGGGATCCGCAGGGACGTTGGGGGCCCAGCCATGGAGCATCCAGAGCTCCACTGCTCCAGTGACAGGGGAGAGCACCCCCAGGGACCCCTCAACCCCTCTGAGCCCCAGGGAAGGATGATTCCAGCCTTGGGGACAGGACAGCGGGGGACACGTACGCGACGGAGCACTGGGCAAAGGCGAGGTACTGCAGCAGCACGTCCAGCCCCTTGTTCTCCTCGTTGAGGAACTCCTGGACCCAGCTGGAGGGTGCAGAGGGTTAGTGTGCTCCACCAGCCCCCCCCTCATCCTCCCTTCCCCAGACCCTCAGCAGAGCCACCCCCTGCTCAGAGGTGCCCAGCGAGGGTGGGACACGCTGGGGACATGAGGTGGCACCATGGGCTGGCAGCTCTCACAGGCAGGTGAGTGCCATGGGGAACCCCACTCCTGATGTGTGGGGGGCACAGCCCGAGGGCTCTGCTGCCACCACTGCCACCACTGTCACCACTGCCACCACTGCCACTGCTGCCACCACTGTCACCACTGCCACTGCTGCCACAATGGGACAGCCTGGCCCTGGGGATCATGGGCCACCCAGTGCCCCACAAGGGGTCAGGGCATCCTGGGTGGGGGGCAGGGTCCCTCCTGGCACCCAGGGAGTGCCACAGCCAACATGGGGTTCAGGTCCTACAGCACCCCCAGCCTCCCATCAGAGCCCCTCCAGGAGGACAGGATGAGGCCACGAGGCTCCACATCCCGCTGTCAGCACCCATCCAGAGCCAGCAGCGTGTCCAACCCCATCTTGGGGACAGTGGCAGCGCTGGGTGACAATGACACCTCGTCCTTACCCGATGTAGTTGGTCCTCAAGGAAATCTCCAGCTCCCTGAGCACCTGCGTGGACTCCTGCACTCGCCTCTTGAACTGTGGGATGGGGACAACGGTTGGCACTGTCCCTGTGCCCAGTGTGGGACGGGGACCGGGGGGTCAGGGTGCAAGGGGGACCCCTCACCTTCCTGCTGACGCCACCTGTGTCCACGTAGCTCTTCAGCTTCTGGATGTAGGCGGACGGGGGGTTTTTCACCTGGAAACGCTCCTACAAACCCCAGAGAGAGGCTGAAACTGGGCCACCTGCCAGCCACTGGGACCTGCCACCGTCCCCACAGCAGCCACGAGTGTCCCTGTCCCCACTCCTGCGCTCCATCGATGCTTAATGAGGTTAACGAGGTGCCGTGTCACTAACGAGGTGGGTGCACAGCCGGATGCCAGGAGTGGCACTTGGGGACAGGGAGCCCAGACCTCACCTGGTCACAGATCAGCTCCCACTTCTTCTCGTTGTCGTACTGGTTGAGCAGTTTCATCTTGTCCGGGGGCAGGTTCATGGAATTCTGTGGGGTGAAGGGTGGCAGCGTTGGGGGGCACCCCAAAAACACCCCCGGGGGCTGCAGCACCCACTGCTCACCCAGCACCGGCTGCCCTTGCTCAGCACGGGGAGGATGGGGACACCAGTGGGATAATGGGGACACCAGTGGGACATGGGGATACCAGTGGGACGATGGGGACAGTGGTGAGATGATGGGGAACATTGGTGGGAGGATGAGGACACTGGTGGGACAATAGGGACACCTGTGGGACATGGGGACACTGGTGGAAGGAGGGGGACACTGGTGGGAGAATGGGGACACTGGTGGGACATGAGGATTCCAGTGGGAAGATCGGGACACTGGTGGGACAATGGAGACAGGAGTGGGACGATGGGGACACTGGTGGGACGATGGGGACATTGGGGGAAGGATGGGGACACTGATGGGACAATGAGAACACCATTCCCAGGATGGAGACACTGATAGAATCATAGGCACGTTGGTGGAAGGATGGGAACAGCACCATTCCCACAGTGTGAGCATCCCATGGATACGTCCCCACCTGTGGGTCCCCAAGGGGAGGGTGGGTCAGGGACAGGGGGAGGAATTGGCCCCGTCCATCCATGTCATGAATGCACCAAGTGCCCGGCCTGAGGGGTGGGGACACAGGCTGGTGACACACTGAGGGGCCCAGGAGGCCGGGCCCTGCTCGAGGGTGATGGTCACCATCCAGCCCCCCGGCCACGGGTGCGTGACAGGCCCGTCTGGGGAAATCAGTGCTTCTGGAGAGACATGATGTCAGGGACGGGGCTGGTGTCCCTCCGTGCCACCGTTGCACAACCACAGCCCCCCAGCCCCCCCGGCCACCCCGGCAGGACGTGACGCGGTTTCCGCTCTGGGAACGGCACGAGGCGCTGCCGAAACCGCTCCGGGAGGCCCCGGGGCAGCTCCCACCTCCGGGGCGCTCTGGTGACACCACGGGGTGTCCCACCGTGGCCTGGACCAGGAGGTTTATTTTGCCAAAACAGCCAGTTTTGGGTGATCCAGCTCACCCAGGAATGTGAAGGCACCGCGGGGCCCCAGGTCACCTTCAACCCCAGTCCGGGGGTTCCCTGGCCATGAGGACGGGGACGTGGGGTGCATGCAGCCCTGGAACAACCACATCCCTGGGGAAAGGCATCTCCCAGGGGGTTGGTTGCCCACAGAAGAGCAGGGCCAGGATGAGAGGTGCCACGGTGGCGGGGCAGGAAGGGGAACCTCACCCCCACCCCCAACCGAGGACCTGTCGAGCTGCTTTCGCAAGAAGCCAAAACCAGGAGACGTGGGAGGGAGGAGTTGGATTGGGCCAGGGGATGGCTCACGTGGGGAGCTGGGCAGAGGGGGTACAATTAGGGTGCAGGGTCAGAAATAGCCTCATTGGGAAGCCACTGGAGCCAGGTGGGGCCTGGGATGGGCAGGGTGACAGCAGCACCTGGATGTCCCCATTGCAGGGCAGCCCCGTCCTCGTGGTCCCTGAGCTGCCATCCTTGGGATGGGTGAGGCCCTCCAGGAGGGTCAGACCAAGGAACAGGGCTGTGCCAAGAGGGACCATGCACCCAAACACCTCACCTAGAGCTCCATCAGCACTTGTGGCACCCTCTGTGGATGGGGACACCCTCTGTGGGGACACTCCCCTCGGCTTAGAGGGGATGGTGGCACCCGCCACATGGGCCAGCTCTTCCAGTCACCACATGTGGGACCTGGACAAACCAGGTCTCCAGTGGGACAGGATCCACCACAAGGGTTCAGGGGGATCCCAGGATGTTCCTGCAGAGGTGACTCTGCCCACCAGGCCCTGCAGTCCCTTCCTCGAGGGCAGGGCTGGGAGGGGTGGCAGGATGTGGCACGGTCTGGGTACAAACTGGGTGGTGGCTGCGTCCCGGGTGGGCATGTGGTGCTGGGGGGTGGAGGAAGTGGCTCCTGTGGAGCGTCAGCAGCAGCACAAAGAAACAAAGAAACCGGTTCTCGTTTCCTGCCGGGGAGGGGGGGTGATGTGGGGCAGAGCAGCAGCCGAGCACCCCAGAGGTGTCAGGGGAAGGACTCAGTCCTCCTCCTCCTCCTCCTCCTCTTCCTCCTCCTCTTTGGGGGACAAGGATGGAGAGGCCACAGGGACTTGTCACATCCTGCCTCCCCTCATGCAGCACCCTCATCCCACCCCTGTGTGGGGTTTCTCAGCCTCCCCCAGCCTGATAGCCCACTCAGTGGGTGCCTCAAATGTCCCCTGCTGTGACAGAGGTGCCACAGGGCCCACAGAGCCATCCCAGCCGTGCCTGGTGCCGGGTTGAGCCAGCTGGGACCTGACACAGCCGTGGGGCTGAGCCGGGCTTTGCCTGACAATAAAACCAAGACTGGGGGGAGGTGAAGCAGCACCGACATCATCTTCTGGTACAAAACGACCTTTTCCTTTCCTGGCTGGTGGGGGACGGAGCTATTTTGGGTGTCAGACACTTCTTTTTGTTCCACACGTGAGCGGAGCTGGGCTGAGCAGAGCTCTGCTCCAAACCCCGGCACGGAACGTTCCGGCATCTTCCACGGGAGGGTTTGTGCTGCAAAACCTGCCTGAGAACCAGGCTGAGCCCTGGCAGCACCGTTTCTGGGGCACAAGGGGATGTGCATCCATGGAAAGGGGACAGAAAGCCTTGACAGCACATGGCACGGGAGATTATCCCAGTCCAGGCACCACCACAGGGCAGGGAGTGACCCCAAATGGTGGGTTAGGGGCTCTGGCTGCAGGAAGGACAAACATCTCCAGGTGTCTGGGAGGCCAAAGGAATCAGTCCTCCTCCTCCTCCTCCATTTCATCTCTGGGGGACAAGGATGGAGAGGCCACAGGGACTCGCCCCCAGCAGCCACATCGCACCTTCCCTCCTCCAGCACCCTCCAGCTGGCACCCAGCACCCTCAACCCACCCCTGTGTGGGGCTTTCTGGAATGCTGCATCCCTGGGATCCTCCATCCCGGGGATGCCCCATCCCTCGTGGCCACGGAGCACGATGCTCCCACCCGAGGTGGTTTGGGACATGGAGTGCCAGCTGTCCCATGTTGTTCCCTCCAGTGACCCCGACTGCCTCTTGCTGAGGTTCAGCACCGGGATCAGGCTGGATCCTGGTTCAGCAGGATGCTGGGATCAGCAGGATCAGCCCACACAGGGCTCCCCTGACCCGCAGCACGCAGCAAGCCAGGCTGGGTGACGCTCCCAGGGCGAGCTCATCCCATCAGGGACTCCCTGGATCCATCCAGGTCCCAACCCCTCCCCGTGGCAGGCGGGGACAGGCCGGAGGAGGAGCGGGCGGGTCCCCAGGACGGCCGGTCCTGCTGTGGGGGTGGCTGACGGGGTGGCCGCTGCCGCCCGCGGCTCCGGCTCTATTTTAGGAAGCTGCTGTAGCACAGGCCGGGGAGAGGAGCCTGATCCTGCCCCCGTGTCCTCATCCCTGCTGGATCCTCCTGGTTCACGCGGGGGAGCCCTGCACGAGGACACCCTCCCCAGTCCCTGAGCCGGCAGCTCTCGGCTCACAGGCCACTTCTGTCCCCACGCAGGGCCCATGTCCCCCTTGGGGACACCCCAGCACAGCCCCACATCACCCAGCCAGCCTCGGACACCGTGCCGGGACCGGGCTGGGGGCGGATCCAGCGGGAAGTCGAGCACCAGCTTTGTTTCCTGGTTGAGCTGAGGCCGACACTCGGCCAGGGCTCGCTGGTGACCCGTCCCTGAGGCCAACAGCACATCTGCAAACATCTGCAAACATCTGCAGCAGTGACGTGTGCCATGTGCTCTCTCAGGACCTGGGAGAAGAGGCAGCAAAGCCTCCAGACCAGGAAAAGCTCCCGGGTGGAGCACACCCTGTCCCCATCAGCCCCCATTCCCAAGGCTCCAGCCTAACACTCCCAGGTGATTTTGGCTTTCCCTCCACCACACCCCAACTCACAACCTCACTTCTGTATTCCCAGTATTGCCTCTTGACGTGCAAAGGGAGAAAAATCCTGGTTGCTCCAAGCAGGAGCACCCGAGCATTCCCATCCCAGCAGCAAAGATGCTCTTCCTCCGCTCCATCCCAAAAAGCCACCTCGGCACATCTCAAACCGCTTGGCACGGGACAACCCTCCCATCACTCTGCCAAAGTGGCATCTGCCACGGTGCCCCAGCTGGGAAGGAGCCAACTTTCTGGGGAATAAAGTTCTGGGAAACTAAATTCCTCATTTCTTGGCAGGTGGTGGATTTATCCATCCCCTTCCCGGAGATGTTGGACTGCCTGGGCTCCCCCACTGGCTTTTCTGCCCAGGGTTTGCCCCAACAGCTCTCCCAGTTCAGGATGTCCAGCCCAAAAGTGGTTTGCCCTGAGCTCTCAAAGCATCACTGTAGCCATGGCAACCTGTCAGATCTGGATCATGTCCCACCGGGAGATTCCCAACTCATCACCTTCTGCTCCATCACTGATCTCACCAGCTCAGCAGGTGGAAAAGTTGAACCCAGAGTCAAGGAACGTGTTCATGGTGGGTGAGGGCAGAGGGACCCTCTCTCCCATCCCCCCAGGCTGTGAGAAGGGGGAAGGGACACTGTGAAAGGAGGAAGCGGGATTGGGACAACCGGTTTCACAAGACACCCGGTTCCCATCTGCAGCCCCCTGGGTGCCCCCTGCTCCTGGGAAAGGGCCTTCCCTCGGGATGAAGGCAGACAGGGTAGCACCGAGGGCCTGGAGCAGCATTTTCCCCTTTTCTGACCACTTTTTTTTAGGATTTCCAACCTGCTGGACTCAGCCTGGAGGAAAGTGGCGCTGCCTGGGGCCTCGCTGAGGCAGCGGAAACACCCCGAGGTTCCCCAGGCTGCCTGTCCCCTCCTGCCACCACTGCTGTGACACCCGGAGCCATCACAGGCGCCACCACCCTGCTCAGCCACCCGCCGACATGGGCGTCCCACGGCAAACCCCCACCTGGGGGTTTCGGGGGTCCCACGGGGGTCTCTTTGCCATCACTGCCCCGGAGCCGATGCTGGTGGCAGGAAAGCTCCAGGGGCTCTGGCTGAGATGCTCATCCTCAAATAATCATCCCCCCCCCCCCACCACCAAAAAAAAAAAAAACGCTTTGAGTTTAAAAGCTTCTAAATAATTTGAGCTCGGGGCTGCAGCGCGGGATCCCACCGGGCAGATCCCGCTGCATCCATGGGAGCTTGTGCTCCCGGCACGGGATGGGCGAGCAGGCTCCATCTCCCGGGATCCCGAGGTGAGGGGGATCAGGGGATTAAAGCAGCGATTTTTTTTTTCTTTTTTTTTCCCCCCACGGAGCGTTTCTGGGGAGGGCAGGGACGCGGGTGAAGCGTGGCCGGCTCCCCGCGGCCATCCCGGCGCGAAGGTCACGGCCGGCCGGCTCCGCTCAAGGACAGAGGGAGCGGGCGGGAGCCGATCTCCCGCAGCGCCGGGTGCTCCAAGGAGCTGCCATCCACGCATCCATCCATCCATCCATCCATCCATCCATCCATCCATCCATCCATCCATCCATCCATCTATCCATCCGTCTATCCATTCATCCCATGGGAACGCGGCTCCCCCCGCCCCGTCCCCCGCGGGAGGCCCGGAGCGATGCCGGGGGGCTTCCCCGGCTGCGGAGAGAGGAGGAGGAGGAGGAGGAGGAGGAAGAGGTGAGCGAAGCACTGCCATCCGCAGCACCGGCTGCCTGCGGCGCTCCGGCCCTGCCGCCCATCCCGCCATGGCGGAGCCTCCGCGGGGTCCGGGGGACTCGGGGTCACCCCAAGAGTTTGGGGGGCTGGGACCCCCCCCTCCAAACGTGAGAGCAACGGGAGCGGCTGGGGGGGTCATCCCGGGGCAGGGCTGAGTGTCCCCGGGAGGAAAGGAGTGGCAGAGGGGGAAATCATCGTTATTAATAAGAACACTAATTAAATAATTAATGGAATAATGGAATAATAGTAAAAATATGGTAATCAGAATGATGATGCCGGTGACAGCGATGCTAAGGATGCAAGTGCAAGCAGGGATGCTCAGAGACCCCCCCCCGGCAGCTCCGGACCCCCTCCAGCCAGTCCCCCGTGGCAAGTCCGGGACCCCCACCGCGGATCCCCCCCAGCACCCCCGAACTCCCCCCAAGGGGGGCTCCGAAGCCCCGTCCCCGCTCACCAGGACGCGGCCGAACCTCTCCTCCAGCTCGGCGGCCCCGGGCATGGGCTGGCGGGGGGGCGGCGGGGCGGCGGCGGCGGGGGGGGGCCCGGGTTGCGGGCGGTGATCGCGGGGCTCCCGCCCCGCCGCGCCCCCCTCCAGCCCCCCGGCCGCGTTGCCCATGGCGGGCGGTGCGGGGCGGCTGCGGTTCCGCGCCGAGCTTCGTCCTCGCCCGTCCCCGCCGCCGCTCGCCGGCGTTTGCAACTTCTCCGGGGCGTTATCGCGCTATAAACGCCTCAGCCCGCCCCCCCCTCCAACCCCCCCGCCCCGGCCGCAGCCAGAGGCGGCCCCGGCACCTGCCCCGGCTGCGGGGAGGGAGCTCAGCGGCGCTGCTGCGGCCGGGCTTAGTCCGCCTGTGTGCTATACTTCATTTCAGATTCATTTGATATTTCACTTGATATGTTATTTTATATTTCATTTTTATTTCATTTTATAATAGATATTTTATTATATATTCTATTTTATATTTTATTTTTATTTTATTTCTATTTTCTTATTTTATTAATATTTTAATTTTTATTTAATATTTCAATTTTTATTATTTTAATATTTATTTTAATGTCTTCTGTTTATATTTTTAAAATTAACCTTTACTTATTTTATTTTACCTCATTTTACTTTATTTATTTTATAATATCTTATTTATTTATTTATTTATTTATTTATTTTATTATGATTAACTTATTATTTTATCTTTTGTTCTTTTAAAATTTTTAATTTTACTTTATTATTTTGAATTGCTTTTCATTATTTTATTGTTTATTATTTTCAAATTTTCCTTTAATTTCTTTTATTTATTATTATTTTTTAAAATAAATTTTACTTTTTTAATTTTACCTTAGTTTAGTTTAGTTTAATCCTTCATCTTACTTTATTTTACTTTATCTTGCCTTATTTTTCTTATTAAAATTTATTTTATTTTTATTTATTTTTATTTACTTTCCATTTATATAATTAATTTTTGCTTTAATTTTTATTTTATTTCTTAACTTATGCATTTATTATTTTATTACATTTCCATTCATTATTTAACGTCAGTCTCATTTCATTCTACCATTTTTTACTTTAAAATGTCTATTTTTATTTTTTCATTTCATTTTTTATTTTACATCCCTTTTATCTTATAACAATTTGTTACAATTCTATTATACACTTTATTTTTATTTTGTTTTATATCATTTATCATTTCATTTAATTTATTAATTCATTTACACTTTGATTTCCTACCGTTTATTATTTTATTTTTCTTCTATTTGAAACATCCTAATTATTTAATTTTATTATTTATTTACTATTTATTTGATTGGATTTTCCAGCCCGTGATGCTCCTGCTGTGCCACAGGCCGGGACAAAGCCGGGTGAGCTTCACCAAGATTCGGTGAGGTCTGATGAAATTTGGTGAGCTTTGGAGACATTTACTGAGATTTGGTGGAATTCTGCGAGAGTGGCTGAGATTCGGTGAGAC
This sequence comes from Empidonax traillii, assembly GCF_003031625.1. Classification (NCBI taxonomy): domain Eukaryota; kingdom Metazoa; phylum Chordata; class Aves; order Passeriformes; family Tyrannidae; genus Empidonax; species Empidonax traillii. The sequence continues at coordinate 30,109 of NW_020957688.1, read as the reverse complement.
TGACTGGGGTTTGGGGAGGTTCACCCATATTCGGTGAGATTTGGTGAGGTTTGATGAAATTTGGTGAGATTTGTTGAGATTCATCAACATTCGGTGAGATTCGGTGCCATCCCGTGAGATTGTTTTTGAGATTTGGCAGAACTCACCCAAACCTCAGATGTGAGGGGACGTCTGCTGAGTGATGGGTGGGCGATGGATCCGGAGGGGATCCCGGCACCCCCAGGATCCCCCATGCTCCAGACTCCTGGCCTGGCTCTCGTGGCATCTCCAAGTCCCCCAAGCTCCGCCGAGGTGTCAGACCTGGCCCTCGGCACCACAGGGACCAGGGGAACGTGCCAGACCTGTTCTGCCACCCCCTCCCGCCCTCTGCAAACCCCAAATTCCAGGTGGGGGACACGCCACCGCTTCCCGAGGTTCCCCCTGAGTGACGCTGCATCCCCTGTGGGCATCGGGGAGGTCGGGGCAGCTCAGCAACGCCAAAATTGGGGTCACCCACATTTGGGGTTGCTCTCGTTTTCCAAAGCTCCACTTTGTGGTTTAAAGGTCTTTGTTCCATTAAATATTTCAGCGTTTCATTAAATATTTCGTTCCCTGAGCCGGGTTTTTAAGGGAAGGCCTCGTGATGCCCGGTGGGGACGGGGACAGCCACCCCGATGCTGAACTCCCAGAGGGGAATTCAGTGGGGAAGATGTCACCAGGACCATGTGTAGGACCAGGGCTTGCACCCAGAGCTGTCCCACACTGGGGAAAGGCTCTGCCATCGGGCAGAGGGGACCCCAATGTCTGGGACCCCCACAAGCATCCAGCTGCATGCCAGGATCATAAAACCATGGAATGCTTTGGGTTGGGAGGGACCTCAAAGCCCACCCACTCCCACCTGCCATGGGCAGGGCCACCTCCCACTGTCCCAGGTGGCTCCAAGCCCCGTCCAACCCGGCCTTGGACACTTCCAGGGATCCAGGGGCAGCCACAGCTTCTCTGGGTGACCTGTTTGGGATGAAACCCAAGTGCAGCCAGAGCTCCCCGAGCCCACGCCGACAACACCTCCCTGCCCTCGGCTGGGGAAGGTGAGAAGGGGCGGGCGAAGCTCGGGATGGGCGGGAGGAGCAGGACCAGCCCAACAGTACCATCTCCTGGCCGCGGGCAGGGCTGCCGGGGGGGGTGGAGGCTCTGAGAGTCGGCTCTGAAAAAAAAAAAAACCCACGAGCCTCTGTGCTGGGTAGGACGGGGCCTGTGCCCCCCTTGGCACGGGGAGCTGTTCCATCCATGGGGGATTTGGGGTTCTGCTGGTTCCCGTGGGCACAGAACCGAGCTGTGAGGAGAGCTGAGGTTGGATTTTGGGCTGCTGGAGGTGTTTGGTGCCGGTTGGACAGGGCAGTCCTTGTAGCAGTGATACCAGGGTGGGGTGGGGAGAGTGTCCTGCCCACCCCTCATGCCAACCCCAGGCACAGGGATGTCTCCAGAGACTGGAGACCACCCAAACCAGCTGTGGTCACTTGGCTGGGGGGACTTCATGACTCTTCTCTGCCCTTCCCCTGGGTGCTGCACCTTGGGGTGATGGTTGTTGAGCTCCTGAGACCACAAAGAGCCTCCTGACCCCTCAGAACCTGTCTGGGACCTTTGGGAAGTGAGGACACCCAGGTGAGGGTGTCCCCTTCACCTGGGGAGCTTTGCTGAGGGGTGAAAGCATCACGACTCAGGCGTTCCTGATGTTCCTGCAGCATCTTCTCTCTCCACTGACCCACCCCTGCATCTGTCACCACCACGTCCTTGTCCCTACCAGGTCCTCCTAGTCTCGTGTCTTCTTCCCTTTCACCACTTTTCTGGTGTTTGATACATGAAGGTTTTATCTGACAACTCAAATCACCCCAGGGCTCTTCACTCCCTGCAATAAAAGTCCTTTAAAAAACCGTTCTAGAAACGACAAATTCAAATAATCGTCTTCAGTATCTGCCCAGGGCTACATTTTTTACATTAAGGCTGATTTCAGTTTGTTTTCTTAATTAATTTCCACTCCCTGGAAAACACTCAAGCTGGACATTGTATTTTCTGGGCTTTTTTTTTTATTTTTTCCACTGAATTTGTAGGTCCTCAAAAAAAAAAAAACCACAAGCAAACAAACAGTTTTTTGATGTTGGAGCTACCCAGGCAACATTCCCTCATCCAAACAAGCATTCCCAGACCTACACTGTGCATCCCAGGGTAAGTCCAGGGTTATCAGATCCCTTGGAACTACAGGATTGGGCTGCAGAAGCTCGAGGGTGTGTAGACAGCTGACTGATCCCACCTCACATCCCTCCAAGGAGCTGGACCCCGGGGGTACCTGAGATAAGGTGGGAACCACCTCCCAAGGTTCTCCAGGGGGCATCATTCATCCTTTCTCCCTCCATGGAGGATTCCTGAGCTTTTCAGGACCTACTCTGAAGTTGTGTGCCTGAAGTGAAGGTCAGTCCAAGGGTCTGTCTTGATGGAAGGACCAAGATCTTAATTCCTTCGCCTCTGAGATGCTGAGATTAGAATTCTATTTTCAGTGCTGCTGAATTTCTCAGTGGCTGTAATGAGTTCCAGGTATAATTCCACTCTTCATTCCTTCCTGAATTGCACATTTTAACGTGCTAAGCCATGGGAAGCAGCAGAAGGAGAAGAACAATGTGCCTTCTGTCAGGAAATCGGCTCCTTCTGAAGGTAAATCAAGGGTTTTTTTACAGTATAAAATACAGAATTAGAGCAAGAAACTCCATGTCTGGAGTCCTGGGACTCAGATTTTCGGGCCTGTGAGGAGTTTGGAAAACAGAGGAAGATAAACATCATTCCCAACCAGAAATATTTTGGTAATGTCACATGGTAAATAGCTCATCAAGGGATTGATTATAGCAACTTGGTGTTTGCTTATCATCTGCAGCTTGAGCACAGTCAGAGGGCTCCCAGGGGAGGGGTTTGGAATCTGTGTAAGGAGGAAAACACGGGATAGAGAGCGGGCAAAAGCCAGGATGTGAATGTGTGTGGAAGGGGTTCCTCTGGTACTCTGGGATGGGAAAACAAAAGCTGTGGGTAGAACACGGAATATTTCTGTTTGTTTGTTTGTTTGTTTCTAAGGAGCTCCTTCTCCCTCTCGGAGCAGAGAATCCACATCTCCTGCTGAAAACACAGGAGGGAGAGGAAGCAGGTGAGTTCTGTCAGGAGGTGTCTCAGCCAGCTGTTGGACCCTGCAAGGAATGATGGAACCATTCAGGTTGGAGAAGCCCCCCCAGGATCAGAGTCCAACTGCCAAGGCCACCACTAACCTGTGTCCCCAAGTGCCACATTCACACGGGTTTTAGAGCCCTCCAGGGGTGGGGATTCCCCTTTTTTGGGCAGCTGTGCCAGGGCTGGACAGCCCTTTCCATGAAGAAGTTTTTCCCAACATCCAATATTGGGATATCGTGTCCCCTGGCACAGCCTGAGGCTGTTCCCTCTCCTCCTGTCCCTGTTCCCTGGGAGCAGAGCCCGACCCCCCCCCAGCTCCCCCCTCCTGTCAGGGAGTTGCAGAGCCAGAAGGTTCTCCCTGAGCCTCCTTTTCTCCAGAGGGTCCCCAAAGGGCTCCTCTTTCTCCAGCAGGAGGTCCACACACCAGTTTCCAAATTAAGTCCCTTCCTAAATTCCATCTCCTGTTCCCAACAAGAGACAAGACCCCCAGGCAGGGCCTGTGACAATCTGCCACCCCACAGCCCTCTGTCCTTCCCGTGGTCAGAGCCATGGGCATTATTAACAGGAACAGCCTTCAGCCACAAAAACTCCAGTCAGGCCTGGGCGCTGATAACGCTCTGTCAGCTGGAGAGTCGACACCACAGCGAGGGGACAGGGAGGTGACACCTCCCCACAGCAGCTCTCAGACAGGAGTCCCCCACAAGGGGGGGGGTGCATTGGTTCTGTTTAATAAAAATGACACTTTCCTCCTCCTCCTCCCCCCTGGTGGCCTTGCCCAGGAAGAGGAGGAGGAAGAGTGAAAGCTGTGCATTATTTGTCACAGCTGCCCCCTGGCAGTGGGCACAGGGCTGGACTCCTCCACCCAGGGCCCCTCTGTGAGCAGCCCCCAGCCCAGCTGCCACAGGAGGGGCCTTTTCATTGCTCTATCACCAGTAAAAAGGTGTTTCTTGAGGTTCATTCCCAGCTCTCCCCAACATTCCTCATCGGGGTGGGGCTCCAGCCCAGGGGGGGCCTCACCGGGGCTGAATTAGGGAAGGATCCCCCTGAAATCTGCTGGCAGCACATCCTGCAGCCCAGGACCCCACCGACAGTTCCTGGTCAGCCCAGTGTCCAGGCTGATCCTCTCCAGAGCTCCCAGACCCCCAGTTCTTCCCCAGCTGCCTCCTTGGGCTGAGGATGGAGCTCCCACAGCAGGTCCTGGGCTCCTGTCAGCCCTGCTGGTACCAGGGTTGGCCCAGAAATGGAGAGACCAGAAGGCCCTGGGGTTCATCCTGGTTTCTGTGGGCTCAGGACACAATCCCAACCTCCCTGGAGGATGAGGGAGGACCCAACCGAGGGACACCCAGGGCTGCTGCAAAAGCCACCCCAACATCACTGCTGGAGAGGAGAAGGGGGGGAAGAGCCTGATACCAGCTCCCAAAGCAGGGACACAGCTTTTTCCCACCCCTCCCACTGATTTTTGGGGGGAAAGGACCAGCACAGGGAGTACAGAGATCATTGGTGCTTTATTGGTGACAGTTCAAGCCTGGGTGGCCATGGAGAGACAGGAGCACGGGCTCCTTGCAGGGACAGCAGGTACAGCTGTCCCCACACCAGCACAGGGACGCTGTGGCACCCCAGAGCTCACCACAGGAGAGGGGGGCTGGATCCACCACAGGCTGGAGGGGTCACCTTGGGAGCTGCTCCTCTCTCCTCAGCTGCTCTAGGTGGTCCAGGAGGAGGGTGACACGGCCATGCTGTCACTGCTCTCTGTCTCCCCTGGGGCTGCAGTGCTCCCCCCCTCCTCCTGCTCTTGGTCTGTCAGCAGCTCTGAGGAACCAGGACCTTGTGTGGGCAGAGCTGTGAAGGGTTGTTCCTCTTGGGGGCTGCAGCCCAGGCCTGTGGGAAAGGGGCAGATGGAATGATGAGGAGTCATCACCTCCCTCCTGTGCTGGAGGCACCCACGGGGATCAGCTCTGGATCCCGAGAGATCTGGGTCACAACCAGAGCTGGATCCACCCACTCCAAGGCTGCCCCAGAAGGATGAGGATGAGCAGGAACCTTGGGTCCTGGAGCAGAAATGCCGCTGTGGGAACATGCCTGGGTGTTTAGTGGCACCAGGGCAGGTTGGAGCCAAAGGAGGGGGAAGCTGCCCAGGAGCCCAAGGTGGGGATGGCAGAGCAGGGAGGAGGGTTGAGGGGTGTTTTGGGACCATCACCTTCCTCATCCTGAGCCTCTGACACCTTCCTCTCCAGGCTCTGGGACAGCAGGGTCAGCCTGTTGAGGGCCAGCAGGGCTTTCCCTGTTTTCTGCAGGGAGGAGAAGGGAACACTGAGCCCCACCCAGAGCCGCCCCCATCCCACGCCCTCATCAACCCCCCCTCCCAGTACCTGCCACTTGCGCCGCGTCAGGAACTGCCTGATCCTGTCCTTGGACAGCACCTTGGAGCTGCTGGGCTGGGGGTGCTGCAGCCAGGGGTGCAGCAGAGCCCCTGCACTGGACAGCCGGTGCCTGGGACAGACAGGTGGTCACAGGGGGGCTGCTCCACCATCAGACCCTCGGCTGCACAGAGCAACCCCCCCCACCCACCACACGCAAGACTTCCCCCCTCAGCACCCCAAAAAAACCCCCACCCAACTCCACCCCCAGGTCCTACCGGGGGTCCTTCTGCAGCAGCTGGCTGATGAAGTCCTTGGCCTGGGGGGAGATCTCGGAGAAGGTCTCCTCCTCGAAGTCCCACCGGGCAGCCGTGATGTTGCTCAGCGTCTCCATGTCCGTGTCCCCCTGGAAGGGGGACTCCCCACTCAGCCTGGAGAGGTGGCCCCAGGGCATCAGTGGCGGCTCAGCCTCCCCTCCAGCCCCACCTGCCTGCTCCCAGGAGGTCACTCACAGGATGTAGCAGATGACACCAACACTCCACATGTCCGTGGAGAAGCTCACGGGCTCGAAGGCCACCACTTCTGGGGCCATGAACTCAGGGGTGCCGTGTAACACCTTCACGGGGGTGTCTGGAGCTGCAGAGGAGATGGAGGGGCAGGTGTCTGTCTGGGACCTCCCCAGGAGACATGGACATGGGTCCCCCCTGGAGCAGCCCAGTGACACACCAACCCCCACCAGTGGATGAGCCCCTGTGCCTGTGGAGCTGCCACCCTCCAGGAGCCATCATGAGTCTGGGTGCTCTCTTACAGCACCTCTGGGTGCTGGGCACCCACAGGCACAGGGGTCTTGGGGGTCTCCACCTCAGCAGCAGGGCTGGGGACACACAGGTTTCCCCAGAGCACCTTGTTGTCACCAGGAAGGGCCAGCTTTGGTGGCACCAAGGCAGGAGGACACCACCCCCCTGGCTGACATTCTGGGCCAAATCCTGTCCCTGTGATGGTGACAATCCCTGCCCTGGACCCCCAGGACCCCCCATCTTGCCCACCCAGCTTCCGTGCCAGGCCAAAGTCGATGATCTTGATGCGGTGGCTGTCGGGGCTGACGCAGACGATGTTCTCGGGCTTCAGGTCGAGGTGGACGATGGCCCTGCCGTGCATGAACTGCAGCCCCTCCAGGATCTGCCGCACGTACTGGGCGCTGCTGGGCTCCGTGTGCTCGAAGTCGTCGTCCACGATGCGCTCGAAGAGCTCCCCCCCTGCCACGCTGGGGACAACGAGGGGCTGGGGACCCCACTGGGGTCTGCCACCCCCGAGAGCTGATGCTCTGGGTACATCTCACCACCCTTTATACCCACGGTCTGCAGGTTCTCCTTCCATCCCGCATCAGCACCCCGTGGCTCAGGGACCCCTCCCCACCCTCGCTGCTCACCCTGGCAGAGCCCGGCAGTGTCCCCACCACCCCCACACCATGCCAGCACCCCCTCACTCACTACTCCATCACCATGACGAGCTCTGCGGGGCCCTGGAAGGCGGCGAGGCACTGCACCAGGCGGGGGTGCTGCAGCAGGTTCATCAGCTCCACCTCTGCCCGCGCCGCCTCCCTCTCCTTGCCCGTCCGCGTCCGGAAATACTTCCCAGCCCGGATTTTACCGGAGGCTTTTTCCTGCAGCCGGTACACCTTCCCGAACTTCCCCCTGGGACAGGGCGAGGATGAGGGATGGAGGAGTCACCGCCAGCCCCCTGCATCCCACCAGGGCTGTGCATGGACAGCCACGGACAATCCCCAGGCGGTGGGGATGTGGGACGCCCCCCACACTTACTCTCCCAGCTTCTCCAGCTGCGTGTACACATCCGAGACCTTGTCCTGGGTGTTGATGACCACGTCACAGTGCTCAAAGGCCTCCTCAGCTCCTGGAGGATGGAGCATGGCCCCCTGTACATCTCCCCCAGTGCTCGTTTCTGTGCCCTCCCCCTCCATCCATACCGAGCACCCTCCCCACGCAGTGCAGAGGGGACATGGTGGGGACAAGGAGCTGCTGCTACAGGAGCTCCTGGAGCAGCCCAGCACCCTGCAAGTCAGGTTTGGGGTGAAAGGTGCTTTTCAGGATCAGAAATGAAAGAGAAACAGGGCCAGGGTGGGATGGAGGTTGGTGCTGATTTGGGGGAACAACAGAGGGTCACACCAGTGCTGGGGTCCTTTGTGCCTCCCCAGGGACAAAGGGCTCCCCTGTACCTCCTTCCTGGGACATGCTGGTGTCACTGGCCCTTCACAGGGTGCTGGCACAGTCAGGATGTGCTGGATGTGTCCCCAAGGGGCAGACAATGGCCACGTCTCCAACTGCTCCCCGGATTCCTGTACCTTCTCCCTGTTAGTGAGACCACCCTCACCTCTCCATCTGCACCCACACTCCCCATCCCAACCAAGAGGTCCATCTTGGTGAACCCAAAGGGACCAAATCAAATTTTCAAGCCAGGTCTCTCCTTGCATGAGGACAGCCCCCTTTCCAGGAGGGCCTCAGGCTCCAAGTCAATGTTTTTCCCATGCCCCGTCCTGCATCAGCCAGGAAATCCCCAGGAAAACCACACTTGGAGGGCAAAGGACGCGCTTCCTTACACGTCCCCTCCATGGGAAGGTTGGGAGGACAGGCCTGTGACACCCAAGGGTGCCAGGCAGCAGCACCCAAACCCCACCCCAAGAGCCACAGCACTGACCTGGCACTGGCCTGTCCCTCCTGTCCCAGGCCACCAGCAGGTCTCAGTCACTGCAGAGCCAGCAGGGAGCTGGAGAGGGAGGGAAGGGACAATGCTGGGGGTCAAGGACAACTGCCACCACACATGTGGGACTGCCTTGGGGCAGAACCAAGGGCATTCCTCCCTCTCCGGTGCTGGGAACAGCCCCAGCTCCCCCCTCCCTTTCCTTCCCAGCGGAGCGTTTCCGGACTTGGGGGATAAACAACCACCAGCAGCGCTGAGCCCTCCCCAAACCGTGTCCTGAATCCTGAACCACAGCCCCCAACGCTCTGATTGGCACCGGGCAGGGTCACAGATGTGCCACACAGGGGGCTCAGCCAGACAAACCCCCGAGGCTGGGGGTCTGCAGAGACCCAACACACCTCATTACAGGGCAGAAAGCCCAACCCTGCTCTGCCCTCCCAGCACGGAGCCAGAGCTTGGCGGCTCCCGGGAGTTAAATCCAGTCCCAGCACACCCCGCCCCCTTCCCACCCATGGGTGGGTTCCCGCGGAGGGGCTGAGCACCCACACCTGCCCCCCTAATTCCAGCTCCACCTGTAGCCAATATCCCATTTTCCCCACCCTGGGCTTCAGCTTTCCCAGGGGAGCTCAGCTCCGGGTTCCCTGAACCCGGGATGAAGGTGGACGGGGAGTTACAAAACTCCTCCAGGCCTTCCAGCCCGGCGATTTAGCAGGAAAAAATGGGATTTTCCAGCCTCTATCCCCCCCAAAAAGCAGGGCTGTGTGGCCACTCTGCCTCAGCTTCCCCTGCTGAATAACAAATTAGAGAATAACGAATAACGCCGTGATTTCCCCCCGGGGCTGAGCCCAGACCTGGGAATCACGACCCGACATCGGCGGGGCAGCGCCGTAATCCCAGCGGGGGTGTCACCCCGGGGTTACCTGCAGTCCAGAGCAGAGATTTGGGGCCGTGCCAGCTCCGCCAGCCCCGTCCCCGCCGCCGCTCCCGCGCTCGGCACAAAGTCCGCGGCCTCGGGCGGGGAGCGGGGACAATCGGGCGGTGGCGGGGCCACCACGACCTCGCCGTGCCTTTGTCACCCTGCCCTTGCCCGCGGCGGGGCAGAGCCCGGGCCGGGGGTGCCGCGGGCAGGGGGGTCCCCGTGGGTGAGGGATGAGCGTGGACGCTCCCGGCTCGGCGCTCGGCTCGATCCCGCTGGGATATCGACTGCTCCTGGGGACAGGATAGGACACGGGGGTGGCCTGGCTGGGGACGGGCGGATGGAGCACGGCTGGATGGATGCATCCCGGCCGGCCATGGATGGAGACCCGGCTGGCAGCGCTCCCCACCCGCCTGCTCCCTCTCCCGGGAAGGAGGAGGGAGGTGCTGGGGCTGCTCCCGGCGCAGGGAAGGGCAGGATGAGGCCCGGGAAAAGCGAGGGATCCCGGCAGCCACTTGATGTCAGTGTTGGCCTGACGCTGCTCCCGGCCACGGGAGGAAAAACGAGCAGGGAAAAAAAGGCCAGGAGGGAACAAAGATTTGGGATCTGGGGGATCTGCAGCGCTTGGCTGGAAGGTGAATCCCTTGGGGGCTGCATCCCCTCTGGATGGAGCATCACATCCATGGGACACCAACATCAGGAAAAGCTGGATGCTGGTCCAGGGATTAGGGAGTGGATCCATCCATCCTTTGGGATTTTCCAGCCTCATTATGGACAGCACTTCATTTAAGGGCCACCGACCCCTGCCCTGTCCCATGCCTTTGCTTTTGGGTTCGGGAATGAGGCTCATCCAAAATGCCCAGTGGTTCATTACCCACCGTGGACACCCTCTCCTTGTGCTTTATAAAATTAATTAACTGATCATTAGCACTCACATCCATGTGTTGGATGTCCAAGTTGTCCCCCTCTGCCCCGGAGAAGCCCCTGGCATGGCCGGGATGGGATTTCCAGGTTCCCCCCACCATCCCAAACCTGCCCGTGGGGTGCCCACGGGACCCCCCCCTGTTCACCCTGACGCCCCCCTGCACAGCCCCCACCCCTGCTTTGGGCTGAGTCAGGGCCTTTTGTGCAGATTCAGCTGCCTCTGCTTTTTTTTTGTAGGTCCTACAAATAAATGGTGGCACCGCAGGGCTCAGCTGTGGGTGATAATGTGGGGCAGGGGACAGGGTCACCTCGCTGGGTCCTGGGTCTGACACAGAGGAATTGGGGGGCACAGGGGACACTGGGACAAGTGGGGTACTCAGAGGGTTTGGGGGGGACAAGGGGAACATTGAGGGGACAAAGGGGACACTGGGGACAGGGGGGACCTGGGA